>NW_021536524.1:0-269 GCF_001605985.2 Dendrobium catenatum | reverse complement strand
TTCCTTGTGGTGTTATCTCCAAGTGTAACCCTACCTCCACTCCTAGCTTCCAATGCTATAAATTATGCAGTATCTCTAGTTATATGCTTTGAGCAACCGCTGTGCAGGTACTATATGCTCTCATGAGGCCTTGTGTGAGAGCGATCCTTTTCTTGATATGACTAATCAAAATTATCGGCCATTAAGCACAGATTGGTGACTTCCTCTTCCTTTTCAGTCTCTGATGAGTCTGAAGCTGAGTCCACTCAAAAAGCTCTTTGGAATTTCTT
>NW_021536523.1:0-303 GCF_001605985.2 Dendrobium catenatum | reverse complement strand
GATCACACATAGCATCAATATCATAAGAAGTAGATGCAGACTGGGGGGCAACTTTGACTCAAACTATGGTCAAATAGATCCTCCAATACCTTCAACATCAAGTTGATATTTTGGGAATATCTGAGCAAATGCAAGGATACTTCAAATCAATTGCAAGCTTTATACAGTCCCTCGTTGGACTTCTACTCCTTGGGCAAGGTTTTAACCTCGACCTCAAAAAGGCAGTAACGGTCTAAAGATAGACCTTCTTTACTTTTGATTCGGGTTATACGCGGCGTTCGCCCCCTCCCAATCAAAGCAAAA
>NW_021536522.1:0-238 GCF_001605985.2 Dendrobium catenatum | reverse complement strand
ATCGATCATTCCTTTTCTTTCTCACAGTTAAAGAAGTACTATTTTGGGAGAATTTGCATCGAGAGGGAAGGAAAGATCGAGAAAAAAAATAAGGAAAAAGGTTTGTTGAATTTCTTTCGGATTTTCCTATAAATTTCTTCTCCTACTTCGTTTAAAGTGAGCCATATATTTCTTGAAGGATAGGGAAGAGATTGTAGCGAAGAAAAAGGAAATTGGAAGAGAAGGGATTTTGGGAGTT
>NW_021536521.1:0-368 GCF_001605985.2 Dendrobium catenatum | reverse complement strand
AAATAAAGTTTAGGAATTAACTTCAAGGCCAAAAGATTAAAGTGTTGTTGGAACTAAGTGGGTATTTAAAAATAAAACGAATGACTCATGTATAGTCATTAGAAATAAGGCGAGATTAGTTGCTAAGGGGTAGAATCAGATTAAAGAAATTGATTTTGAAGAGACTTTTGCCCCTGTAGCCAGACTTGAAGCAATTAGGGTTTTGTTAGCCTTTGTCTGTTTTAAAGGATTCAAATTATATCAAATGGATGTGAAAAGTGCATTCTTAAATGGGGTAATTGAAGAAGATATTTTTGTAGAACAACCATAAGGTTTTGAAAATTCAAAATATCAAAATCATGTTTTTAAATTGAAAAAGGCATTATATG
>NW_021536520.1:0-1260 GCF_001605985.2 Dendrobium catenatum | reverse complement strand
TTTCTTATTTGGACAACAAGTGGCTCTAAGCGTTACAATCCTCGGTTTGCATGAACAAATAAAATTTGTTATAGGTTATTTCTCAAGATTAGAAAGAGAGAAAGTAAACCTAGTTCACATTGTGTTAGACTATCATAAGAAAAATGTTATCGTTTTTTAATGCAATCGGAATGCTTTTTCAAAGGCAGGAGGGGAGAGTACACGCTATTTCCTCCTATTCCTATTGGTGTTTTTCTGGTGCATCTATTCTATTTTTAACTTTTTTTAGCTCCTATATTTCTTTTTTCTTTTATTGTGAATATGTGCATGTTTGCATCTTTTTATTCACACACACACACAAACCCATTGCCATAAAATGCAAATATGTCAAGATTTGTCGCTGTACTTGAAATTGAAAAGCTGAGCTTAAAATTATTTCCTCCTGCTTATCGGTGGATTGCAATCTTTTGAGGTTATAGATCTACTGTTGTTTTGCTGTTCTTGGTTCCAATACATAATCAAGCTGAGTGTATTTTGTCCTCTTTGAACATGCCAAACATCTTGAGTACAACCACTTTTGGAGATAGATATTAGATAGCCTCTTTTGGCTTTCTTCTTGCGTGTCCTCTTCCTTGCCCTTTTATTTTGGGAAATTTACCGGCGCAGTACCATGGCTTTTATATGCTGTTAGGGAGGAGAGATTACTGTATGCCGTGTTCGGACCGTCGGAGGTGAATCCGGATGTGCCACGTCACCTGGATGCACCGGTCTTTCCGGGTGACGTGGCGCGTTTGAATTCGCCTCCAGGCGAATCCGGACGCCGCAAGTAATAATTTTTTGTTAGGGAGGGGAGAGTATAAGGTTTCTTGGTCTGAACTTGTTTGTGATAATCAATAATAGATATAACCAGTTGCATTCATTTTCTGATTTTGTTCTGTATTAGTAAACCGTTAGATTGTTGAAAGTTTATTTAAATATAATGACTTCAGGAAGTGGATAGAGACAGGGTTAGGTATAGTTCTCATCATTAATGTTCAATGTATGTACTACCAATCTGTGGGAACCTAGTTCCTTGCACTTCCTAAATTAGCCTGTTTGAGAGAAATTATTCTGTGCGGATGCCGAATGCAACTCTACATCTGGAGATCAATTATAATGAGCCATGTCAGCAATACTGAGCATGGTACCAAATCACGGTACCGATGTTGCTCATTCTGATTGGTCTCCGGACATCGTTCGACATCGGCACAGAATAATTCTCCCTTTTTGGACCCATCCTCA
>NW_021536519.1:0-246 GCF_001605985.2 Dendrobium catenatum | reverse complement strand
ATAGTTAATTATTAATTAAAATAATTAACTATAATTATTAATAAAATTAATTATAACTTATTTTAATTAAAACTAATAATTAAAAATAATAATTAAATATAATTAAAGTATTTAATTATAATAATTACATTTAATTATAATTAACTATTATTAATAATAATTAATAATAACTAAATAATAATAGTAATAATATAATTATAATATAATATAAAAAAAATCCCTCCCTCACCTCTCTCTGACTTAGGG
>NW_021536518.1:0-595 GCF_001605985.2 Dendrobium catenatum | reverse complement strand
GAACAACCTCTCCCCCCCTGCAGTTCGTGAAATGACCCCCCTCACGCTCTCAGTTCATTCGCACAATCTCTCTTGCTCGGTTCTCTCTGCAGTTCTGAAATTCGCACAACCCAAGCTCTCAACTCCTCCCAGTTCGCAAGGCCCGTCTCCCTCTACTCCGTGCGACTTCAAGGCCGACTGCATAACTCCATCTCCCTCTGTTCCATTGCGACTTCAAGGCCGACTGCATAACTCCATCCCCCTCTCGCAGGTAATCCTCTCATTTCTTCTGGTAACCAATTTCTCCATCATTTTCTTCTAGTTCTTCTCATTTATCTCCTTCTGCATCTCTGTTATTTCCAAGCCTTAGCAAATCTTTCAATTTCTTACTTAAATGATGGATTAAGAGCCAAGCGTATCAAACAAAACTTTTTACTCTTTTTGTATACTGGTGAAAATTTTCTTTCTTCTTGCTTGCTTAAGAAATACATCAACCCTTTATCTTCTTGAGATAAAGTTGTGTTGAAGTTTCATTTCATCCATAGGATATTGAGTACATAAATTTTGAATTAAATTTGTGAGTTTGGAAGAAATATGAAAACATCAATTGAGACGT
>NW_021536517.1:0-233 GCF_001605985.2 Dendrobium catenatum | reverse complement strand
AGCAGATTAGATCACATTTCAGAGTCAGCCTTAGAAGAAAACTTCATGAAGGGGTTGAAACCAGAGATTCGAACAGCAGTTAGGGTACTGGAGTCTAGAAACCTCGAAAATGTTATGGAGCTGGCGCAGTTGGTAGAAGATCAGAAGAAAGCAGAAAGAGGGGCTCGAGGAAACGGCTCAGCAGGCTCTTACAGGATGACGACCACTCTTCTAGCACCCAAGGGGCCTGCATC
>NW_021536516.1:0-234 GCF_001605985.2 Dendrobium catenatum | reverse complement strand
ACGATCCACGATCGTACGGGACGATCCACTGCGTACCGAATTGAATACTTGCAGTTTTTGGACGGTTTTTCTTGTCTTTTGTATAAATAGTCCAAATTAGACTGCCACCCAATCTTTTTGTCATTTGATCTTCACGCCTCTTGAGAGAATAACAAAGGAGAGAGTGGAAGAGAGCATTCAAAGGAGAATTCCTTCCGTTGGAGCGAGAATGCTTCACTTGGATTTCAAAGGTAA
>NW_021536515.1:0-358 GCF_001605985.2 Dendrobium catenatum | reverse complement strand
AATTTTCTTATTATTTTTTAAAATAATTTTTATTTATAAATATTTAACTTTTGTATTAAAAATATGTTTTAAGAATTAGTAATAAAGTCATTCCAAATGAAGCCCAAGTATTCGTTTGCGATCGTTTTCTTGCTGTTATGTAGTCATGTAGAGCAATTTTTAATACAAATTTTTTTTGAATTATAATTTTTTTTACTAAAAAATTATTTAAAAAAGCTATCCCAAGATTTAGTTTGGGACAATTTTCTAAAAAAGTTATTAAAATCAGCTTTTAGTAAAAAAATATGTTGAATGCTATGAAAAAAATAATGGGCGGATAAAAATTATGATTGCGACTGAAAATAAAACGTTAATAAAA
>NW_021536514.1:0-216 GCF_001605985.2 Dendrobium catenatum | reverse complement strand
CTCTAGCTTGCTCTCACTTGCTCTCTCTCTCTCCCTCTCTCTCTCTTGCAATTTCTTGCTCTTTCTTGCTCTCTCTCTCTCTCACTCTATCCCTTTCTCTCTTTCTCTCTCGCTCTCCCTCTCTCTCTCTCTCTCCCCCTCTCTCTTGTACTTCCTTGCTCTTTCTTGGCCTGTCTCTCATCTCTCACTCTCTCCCTCTCTCTTTTCCTCCCTCCC
>NW_021536513.1:0-309 GCF_001605985.2 Dendrobium catenatum | reverse complement strand
CACCTCGTCCTCATAGGTCAGACTATCCAGACTCTACCCACAGGTGGGGAAGGGTCTAAAGAGAGGAGAGAGTAGTGTAAAAATATGCATGCGACCCCGGGGTCTATCCCTTGTTAAATCCCTAAATTCATTATCTTTCTATGTTATTTAGACTCACTAAATTTTAAACTTTAAGATTATGAGTATAAAACTTTTCACACCCTTACAAGTCTCACGTATCCAGGCAAAAATAAAAGAGGCACACAAATGCCAAAAAACTAAGAAAAGCAGGCAATCCTAAAGCCAATCATTTCAACACATCAAATATAA
>NW_021536512.1:0-272 GCF_001605985.2 Dendrobium catenatum | reverse complement strand
TTAATCCTTCCTCTACCTTCAAATTTTTTAGTGGTCACTCACTCCAAAATTTTATACCATCTACATCAAAGAATACAAAAATTAGGAAAAACAAGAGTGCCGCTCCACAATCTCTTAATAATTGGTGGCCTTTCCCAACATTACTTCTTAGAATATTAAGGGTATTAAACCCTCTTTTGATGCCACTAATAATGATTTAACTTTCAAGAAATTCAAAATTTCCTTATAACGGGAGCCATAAAAACTTTCACTTTTTTTAAAGGTTGTATTTA
>NW_021536511.1:0-269 GCF_001605985.2 Dendrobium catenatum | reverse complement strand
AGCACATCAATCTAATCTATCAATTTCAAGCAATTCCGAAAATCTACGAAAATCGGGCAGCGTAACGGCAGTCGGTCAAATTTACACAAAAATCTTGCAAAAAGACACAATTTCCAAATTCTTTCAAATTACAGTAGAATCTCAATAACATCAATACAAGACTATTGCCCTATAGAAATCAAATCAAATAAAGTCCTGATATTTTTCTATTCGATTAAAATTGCGTAGAATAAATTCCGACCGGTAAAATCGTCGTAAAATACAGTCAA
>NW_021536510.1:0-211 GCF_001605985.2 Dendrobium catenatum | reverse complement strand
AAAGCCTTACCAAAGAAGGATGTATCTCCCCAGAGGGAAAATAACACCTTTTAATGGTAATTCTTCTAATATGACGATGGCAGTCACTCTTTAACTTTTCCCAAAGAAATCTAAAGAGATTTTAAAAGATTGATTTTGAAATCAGGTGTGTGTGGTTTCAAATCTCCAACGAGTGCAAGCCCTCGTAGTTAATTACATCGTAGGGAGATAG
>NW_021536509.1:0-256 GCF_001605985.2 Dendrobium catenatum | reverse complement strand
GTCCATACTAGATGCAAGACTGAGTTCCTTTGTGTTCTTAAAGGTTCAAGCTTTTGTTCAAGTCCCCTACAGTTCAACTCAATTACTCGCTTGAGTTCAAATTGCTCGAGCCATTAATGTTCAACTTGAGTCCAGAATGCAAGTTCAAGTAAAGATCCCCTGCAGTCCGAGTCTTGTTCAAATATATGTTCAAAGTCTTCTGGAGTCTTTGTAGGTTTGCTTTCATGTTCAACTTGATTTGAATTTGGTTCAGACT
>NW_021536508.1:0-485 GCF_001605985.2 Dendrobium catenatum | reverse complement strand
AATTATAGTTATTAACATTTAAAATACTTAAAAGAATTTAAATATAAAATTTAAAACTCAGATAAATTAAAGATTATATAAAATATTTACGTTTAAAAGAATCTACTTTTCATATTTTTATTGAAACACAGGAAAATATTTTTCATATTTACGAATACGGAAAATTATTTTTCCAATTCAAGAATACAAATATATTTTACCGTATATTTTTAATAAGGAAAAATGTTTAACATTTCTGGCATTGTTAAATAACTTTTAATGATGCCCCTTATTCTAAATTAATTATTAATAAAACTCTTTCTAGAAAATTGGCTATCTTAATTTTATAAACTCTAAAAAGAAAAATTTAGAGCACATAAATTAGGCTACTAAGCTAATAATTTGCAATGAATTTTAAAAAACAAAAATGGTTGGATTTCTTTTGTTCAACTTAGGCTTCGTTTGGGACGAGTTTCTTGCTGCTTTTTAAAGAAGCTCTTTAGTAC
>NW_021536507.1:0-284 GCF_001605985.2 Dendrobium catenatum | reverse complement strand
TATAGTTTTTTTTTCCAAGTTTTTTTTTTTAACAAAAAAAAAAGGAATCAAATCAATTCTCACTTATGATATTAAAATTTCAAATGAAATTTATTTCCTTGTTTTTGGCTTTAGAAATTAGTAAGTAGTGTTTGATTCTTCTAAAACAGTTAAAACAGAAAAGTTGATGATTGTCACTCTTCCTCTAACTCTTTTACTGGTGTAGTTTTATTTTGAAGCAAAGTATATTTCAAATTAATAGGTTGGACTTTGAAATTAAGATTTATTTTATCTTGTTATAGTAA
>NW_021536506.1:0-265 GCF_001605985.2 Dendrobium catenatum | reverse complement strand
CAAAGTGAGCATATAAATACTTAGTAGGCAACCCAAAATACCTAAGAATTTAAAAGTTTAAATTTGTTTATTTTATGCAATACTAATTAAATAACATAATGCGTAGTTAGAAAAAAATTAAGTAAATATTTATATATGATTACCGTAACATATGAACAACACTTAAAAATTTCACTTATGCTAAAATATAATATTACTTACTTGCAATATAATGGAATGGGGCCTTATTTCCACAAACAGAGCAAAATTATATGTGGATGAATGT
>NW_021536505.1:0-635 GCF_001605985.2 Dendrobium catenatum | reverse complement strand
ACATTACATTGGTATTAATTTCATGTACTTCATTTTTAATGCTACCAATATCTTGTTGCTGCTGCATAAGTTGAGCATCAAGTTGATATAATCTCTGATCAACATGAGTCTCTAGTCTATCAAAATTTTCAATCAGATTCTGATAATCTGACTGAGGAATAGAAGTTTGCTCTCCTTCTTCTTCTTCTTCTAAAGCACTGGCATGTGCTTTATCTTTTTTCTCTTTGAAAATTGCTCTGAAGGAAGCATCATTGTAGTATACTGGCTCTTGGTATTCATCATCAGGATGCACTAAGTTGTATTTCTTTTCTAAAATGTATGTAACTAAGTGTCCTAATGAGATGTTCCTTTTTCTCTTCTTCTCTGCATGTCCTATTTCTGAAAGCCCATAGAGATGATCTATGATAAGTTGGGCTTCGTTGATAGGCTTACAATCCATAATCAAAAAGGTTAGATCAGAAAGGAGAGGGGTAATATTGATCCTATCTCCCGCTTTAGGAATGATTGAAGATCGAACGATATGCTGGATGATTCGGGCATTTTTGGTCATATCGAAGACTAGCAACATGATAGGTTAGTCCACTTTGTCTAATCACATTATTGACATCATACCATTTGAATGTGTTTTCACTCAT
>NW_021536504.1:0-225 GCF_001605985.2 Dendrobium catenatum | reverse complement strand
AGTGCTAGTGGAAAAAGCTAGAAGGATAGAAGCAGACTTGCAAAATACTCAAAAGAGATGCGATTTTCAGAAGAGGAAAAGTGATGAAGTTATGGAAATTCCTCAGAATTCACATAGCAAGTCTTTTTCACAAGGTGGGAAATTTAATTGGAAAAAGACAAAGTCTAGCAGTAGTGACAGTTCAAGTGTGAATAGTTGCAGTAAGTGTGGAAGACAACATAAAGG
>NW_021536503.1:0-530 GCF_001605985.2 Dendrobium catenatum | reverse complement strand
ATTTTCAATTTGGCGACTTTGCGCATCTTTTATTTTTTGCATCATTGGACAATTTTTTTGAATATGCTTTCTTTCTTAAATCTTAAAAAAATAAAAGAAAACCCATCTTAGTGACAATGCGAATTGCTTGATTAAGAAAATTATGATTTAGATTCAAATATTTGCAAAAGATTCCTATGCGATAAATAAAACGTTGAGAGATAAAAAATTTGTTTCAAAAATCAATTTAAAAGATGAAAAAGATTTTAAATCAAAAGTAGGATAATCTCTTTTAGAAAATAGAGATTGAGAGTTAAAAATAAATGAGTTTCCTTCCTATGACTGTTTTAGAGAAGTAAAACACAACTTACCAACGATTTCAAGAAAAATCAGTAAGTATATTTTTCATTTTTAGAAAAGTGAGTGTGTGTGTTGATGAGAGAAAAAATTTCACATAAATAAAAAGGAATAAACAAAAATGAAAAAGAACAAAATAAAAACAAAAAACATAAAAACAAAAACACAACAAAAAAATACGAAAGGCTCTTAAC
>NW_021536502.1:0-267 GCF_001605985.2 Dendrobium catenatum | reverse complement strand
AACCTTTGGTTATTTACAAAAGGTCGAATTTGAAAAGGTGCCTGATTTCTGTACTCATTGAAAATCCCACGGACATGCTTTGGTTGACTGCTTTAAATTGCATCCGGAACTCAAAAAAACTACCAACAACTCCATTGGCAAGAAAAACGTCACGGATACTGATAACATACAGAAGGATTCTATTGACCCTATTTCACTGGACAGTTTACCTTCCAATGTTGAGAAGGTTGGTATGTTTCCCAATATTCATGAGCCTAGTGGAGAGAA
>NW_021536501.1:0-429 GCF_001605985.2 Dendrobium catenatum | reverse complement strand
GTATTCTGGCTGTTGGAGGGAGCCTCAATCTATAGGTCACCCCTCCAATTCTCTCCTCCACTTCAAAAGGGCCAAAATACCTTGCTGCAAGCTTCTCATTTCTCCTTTGGGCCATAGTCCTCTGCCGGTATGGTCGGAGCTTCAAGTAGACCTTGTCCCCAACTGCAAATTGTATATCTCTCCTTTTGTCGTCCTCCTGCTTCTTCATAAGTTGCTGGGCTTTAAGTAAATGCCTCTTGAGCTCTTCCAACACCTGATCTCTTTCCTTCAAATGCTGATCCACTACAGATACTGGAGTACTACTATGGCTGTAGTGTACCAAATGTGTGGGGTCCCTCCCATATAACACCTTAAAAGGTGTCATCTTGGTAGCCGAGTGAAAGGAGGTATTATACCAATATTCTGCCCAAGCTAGCCATTTGGCCCACT
>NW_021536500.1:0-1079 GCF_001605985.2 Dendrobium catenatum | reverse complement strand
CGATCAATGATTGTCCTGACCGATAATTTAAAAATACAGTATACCTTAATTTTCTATTGCGGCAACTTCATTCTATTTAGTGCTTATCGTCCTGGCCGATACACGTATCGTCCAGGCCGATATGTTAATGTCGGCTGCCTTAATTAAGAATCCTTATTAGAGTCTCTTTTTTGAACTCGATCGTCCAGGACGATCCAAGTGATCAGCCTGGCCGATGTGAGCAAAAACAGAGATTCTAAATATCTCAAGTGTGTGTGTGTGTAGGGTTACTTAGCATCAGTCTCTTTGACCATTACATGTAGACTAAAAAGTGAAAAATAAAAGTACAGACTGACTCAACCCTAAACCTACGCAATCTTGAACTGGCTTCGTCTTGATCGTCCGATCTTCGATTCCTGAAAAGTTAGAAGCAACAAGCAGTCCAAGAGAAATAGTGTTTATCAATCATCAAAACATAAGCCATGAAAATAGATTTGCAATAATCTCCCCCTTTTTGATGATGGCAAACACAATTAGGAAAATATTCAAAAAGTCCATTAGAATTTCAAAGTTACAAACCCAAAAATTTTTCCTACCACACCCTACTCCCCCTTTTGTCATCACAAAAAGAGGGTCTAGATACAAAAGAAAACATCACAACAAACAAAGACTAACAAGCAAACTACATAAAACAGGAAACAAATAGCATAAATAGACTAGAAAAATGAAGGACCCTGATCATCAGATGGAGGTGGTGGAGGTGGCTACTGAAAGTAGCTAGCAAGCGTGTTAAAATGAGCATTGAACCAGGCGATGTCCTGGTCATGCTGCTGCTGCTGGTGATTCATGTAGTTGTCAAAATTGGCTAAATCCTCAATGCAGTGCTGCTCGTAGCGAGCAATGTCCTAAGAGTGTTATTGCTCCTGTGCAGCAACGTAGATGTCAAAGCGGGTCTCCCATCGATCAAACCTCTTAATCAACTGATCAACTGGTTAGTGTTGGTGGAGAGGAACAGGGTTAGGAAAGGGAACGGGAGCGGGAGCCTCCTCCTCTCTAGCCCCCTAAGGTTCCTCAGGGTGAAGACGAGTACTGTGAAGGGT
>NW_021536499.1:0-282 GCF_001605985.2 Dendrobium catenatum | reverse complement strand
GAAAACAATAATAAAACTCACCAATTACTTCTAACAGTCTCACACAGCTCCATGGATATGTTGTATGTAAGAAGAGTTCAATGAACAAAAAGATCACGAGCTACCATCATATATTTCTTTATAATATCTCTCATACCAAAGTGCTAAATATATATATATTTACTTAGTAAATGAAAAGAATATTTCTCAAATTTTATAGCTCTACAAGAAATAAACCAACACTTTCGTCCACAGAGGAAAAAATCAATAAAAATGTGGCACTGAAACAAATGCAGAGGTTTT
>NW_021536498.1:0-243 GCF_001605985.2 Dendrobium catenatum | reverse complement strand
CCCCTCTTAATTTCTATTTCCTATTCTAGATTGAAATATTTTGGGTAGATTTTGAATTCAAATTCACCTAGTTTGAAGTTAAAATCTTTCCTAAATTCCTTGAATCTATTTAAGGAAAGTTTTCACATTAGACCTTATTTGAATTTCGAATTAAATGGGATCTAATTAAATCCTTCCTATTCTCTAAATCTAAAATTAGAAACCCAAATCTCTTTCCCCGAATTCCCCCCAACCCATTAAAGC
>NW_021536497.1:0-442 GCF_001605985.2 Dendrobium catenatum | reverse complement strand
CTTAAAGAAGGGAAGCTTCCCCAGGATAAATCAGTCTCCAACTAGATTAAGAAACATGACATATCTTATACACTAGTCAATAATTTGTTATACCGTCGGTCCTTCGATCACATGTGGCTGCGCTGTTTAGACCAGCAAGAAGCCCTGAAGATTGTTAATGAAGTTCATTCAGGACAATGCGGTGCACATCAATAGGGTTCAAAAATGAAATTGAAAATTAAAAGACTTGGATACTACTGGCCTACAATGATTGACGATTGTATGAATACTACAAAGTATTGTCATCAATGTCAGGTTCATAGTGTGGTTTTTCATCAGCCGCCTAATGTGTTACACCCTACGATAGCTTCGTGGCCCTTCGAGAGTTGGGGCACATATATCATTGGGCCGATTGACCCTCCCTCCATGAGAGGTCATTGTTTCATATTAACAGCGACTGATT
>NW_021536496.1:0-2808 GCF_001605985.2 Dendrobium catenatum | reverse complement strand
TATTTGCAATATTTCTATCTATTCTGTTTTTTCATTTCTCATTCTAATTTGATTGATATATTGAGATTTTCTTTGAATATATTCATCTATGAAATAGAAGAAATTGAAATAATCAATAAATGAAATAATAAGAATAATCACTAGGTAATAACTAAGATCCAATAGTTTCCTGTATTCCTATACACTATTGCTCTTATATCCGCCCGCTTAGCTCAGAGGTTAGAGCATCGCACATCGCATTTGTTAATGCGATGGTCATCGGTGTCGATTCCAAGCCGGCTCTTTTTCTTTTACGATTTTTTTCTTTCCATGATTGAAAATCTCTACTCTCGCTTTCTCTAAATGTCGGGTCACCAATCTATTATGTCATGGTAACTTGCAGGCTATAACTATGAAGAAAAAAGTTGACTAGAACAATTAGAATTCTCTACAGAAGAAATTGGAAAACGTAACCTTCGCCTTGAATTTCCTAAATTCCTATATATACATAAAATGCCGAATATTGATAAGATTTACTTTGATTCTGTTTTGTAGGACTTTAGGAAATGAGTTTTTGCTTTGCTAATCCTTTAGTTCAGTCTGAATTTAGATCTTTTGTCAAAGAAAAGTGAATCAAAAAGGAGCCTTTATATGTCTCGTTACCGAGGACCTCGTTTCAAAAAAATACGCCGGCTGGGGCTTTACCGGGACTAACTAGTAAAAGACCCAGATCCAGAAGTGATCTTCAAAACCCAATTGCGCCTGGAAAAAGATCACAATATCGTATTCGTTGAAGAAAACAGAAATTGCGTTTCATATATGTCATGACAGAGCAAACAATTACTTCAATATGTGCCATATTTGCTGGAAAAGCCAATAGGTCACAGGGCCAGGATTTACTAAACTACTCGAGATGCGAACCATCCTTTTTCGATTAGGTATGGCTTCGACCATTCCTGGAGCCAGACAATTAGTTAACCATAGACACATTTTAGTTAATGGTCGTATAGTGGATATACCAAGTTATCGTTGCAAACCCCGAGATATTATTACTACGAAGGATGAAAGAGAAGATCCGAAGCTCTGATTTCAAAATTCTCTGTTTCATCCGGAATTGCCAAACATTTGACTATTGACTCCTTACCAATAGATAAGGATTTGTCAATAAAATAATAGATAGTAAATGGATCGGTCTGAAAAGAAATGAGTTGTTGGTCGTAGAATATTCTTCCCGTCAGACTTGATTCTAACGAAAAGAAAAAAGCAAGGTTCATATCAATCTTGACTCCTTTCGCTGAATAGTAAATTAAACCCTGTGCCTTCTCATCTCAACGTATCAAAAAGATTCTTTTACTTAGACCTTACTTAATGCTTCAAAATACATTAATACTTCAGACTTCAGATTACCTAAGCTTGGATTTAGAGACCATTCTGGTAGTTCGCATCGTGAAAATTTCTTGTTTATCGTATTCATTTTTCCGGAATATGAGCGGTGGTACTTGTCTTATTGAATCTATTTGATAATACAGAGAATGGACGCTGTCATCTCGATCAAGATGATTCTTACCTCGTATCAAGATTTCTTCTAGCTCTCTGGAGCCCGGACTATTAAATAGAATTAGATCACAGAAAAGAAAAGGCAAACTTTAGTGTCACAATAGAAGAGGAAGAAGATAAGGCCGGAGCCGTTGATTAGGAGCAAGACAAAAGATCGACCTTCTTCGCCTAGAAATTATACATTTCAGGTTCCAGTCGTAGGCTCTCCTACATGAGATTTCTGTATGAAAAAAAGAAAGATGACTTTTGGTGTGTCTCTTTTGCTGAGGTTTACAAATTGCTGGACTGAACCTGCATCGTACTTCATTCGGCAGCCGTTCGATTGTAAAACTTGAGAAAGAAGGAGTTCGTCCTGCCACCTCCTGCGTGTGCTGGCTTTTCCTGCCACTTGGTTGGTTTTTTTTCCATATTTTCAGAGTCACATTCAAGTTTCTCTATTTGAATTCTACTGTTTCTAATCATTCTAAACCGTGAAAGACACGCTTTTTTGTAGTTCAAGGGAGTAATTAGAAGAACTCAACTGATTCAATCTAATATGAAACATTACGCTTTTCATAACTCGACACCTAAGGAAATAAGAAGCGCTTTCGTTACGCCTTGCTACGCTTTCCCTAGGGCTTTCACTTCAGTCTTGTCATACAGCAGTTCAAGTACGAGAAAACTAGCCGCCTCTAAGAAATTTTCCCTGTACGACGGAGTGTGAAGGCCAGAAACTGAGCTGAAAATAGGGTTTCCATACAACACTTTGAGAGCGACACTCTTTGAACTTGAACAAAAGCAGTCTAAAGTCGAAAGAATCCGGTCCAGCCATAGCACGCATTTGAAATGATGGAACAAGCGAGGGCGACCAAGTCTATGCGTTAAGGAAGGGCAGTTGCGCTGACTTCTTATCGAGGATTACCGTCAATCAATAGTGAAAACCGCACTCAAGGAGGGCATTTCCCATCTGAATATATAGGAACTTCTCTGTACACAAGAAAACTAATGTATCTCCCAATATATAAGCCGGATGTCAAAATATATCTCTTCTCACCATCCCCACTAGTGTATTAGAACAAATGTATGCATTTTGATTAGGGTCGTAATTCTATGGTTACGATTCTACCAGATATGTTCATTCCGTCGAAAAAGAGGATTTGACGGTATAGACCTTATGACCTCCCCCTCTTCTTTCCGGCTCATTCACCAAACAGTCAAAGGGACTCCGCGGAATAAATACCCATACCTTAAAGGTTTTTCTGAGTGCGAACTGTGAATACTCTCTCTTTGTGG
>NW_021536495.1:0-228 GCF_001605985.2 Dendrobium catenatum | reverse complement strand
TGGTTTTAAAGATCATTAAGACCCTTAATCAATTTTCTTAAACTTAAACCCTTAATTAACCCTCAAAACTTCTAAAAATCACAATAAATTAAATTTAACATAAAAAATATCCATAACACCTCTAACTGACCAGAATTGAAAATTAAAACCATTTTGATTTGATAGCAAATTAAAGTTTAATTTAATTTTAAGTGAAATTTAATATTTAAATAATTTAATTAATTAATA
>NW_021536494.1:0-1448 GCF_001605985.2 Dendrobium catenatum | reverse complement strand
TTATCTCGACCTCTTCCACACAGGTTAACGTCGTCGAGCAAAGACTCCGATATACAATCTCGGATAGGTCTCACATCCTTGGTGGATTCTCTCGACCTCTTCCACACAGGTTAACGTCGTCAAGCAAAGGCTCCAACATACAATCTCGGAAAGGTCTCACATCCTTGGTGGATTCTCTAGACATCTTCCACACAGGTTAACTTCATCGAGCAAAGGCTCCGACATATAACCTCGGAAAGGTCTCATATCCTTGGTGGATTCTCCCGACCTCTTCCACACAAGTTAACGTCGTCGAGTAAAGGATCTGACATACAACCTCAGATAGGTCTTACATCCTTGGTGGATTCTCCCGACCTCTTCCTCACAGGTTAACGTCATCGAGCAGGGCTCTGACATACAACCTCGGATAGGTCATACATTCTTGGTGGATTCTCTCGACCTCTTCCACATAGGTTAATATCATCGAGTAGGGCTCTGACATACAATCTCGGATATGTTATATATTCTTAATGTATTCTCTCGACATCTTCTACAGAGATTTTTAACAGACTGAAAAGCCTAAAAAATGTCATTGGAGTTACATAGCAGAAGATGGCACATCAAGTTAATTTTTGCAAAAATATGAAAGCAAAAAAGTACAGTGGCGTCACTCGTACAAGCCACTATCATCAAGCAACAATTGACTTCAAAATAATTAAAAATCCTTAGTGGATTCAAGTGACTTCTTCTCTACTACATATCAAGCATCTCCTACGACTTCTTATTCAAAGAAATATTACAAGTTGGTCTTCTTCAGACCTCAACTCAGTTGGTACTATACATCTGTCGCCAGAATATCGGAATAACACACTGCTCCACCCCCTTGAATAAGGGATATCTCATGTCGGCAAACTTTCGTATTGATGCTTATTATCTTTACAAAATGCAACTAGACCACTGTCATTATTGGCTCTTTGTCTGATGTTCGTTGTCGGTCCTTTTCTTCGTATAAGCCATCATCGTCTTCTCACTCGACTGCTACTTGCAACGCACCCTCAAACTCTCTCCTTTGACTCTACACTCGGTCGTTGACTGCTAATGGGCTTCAACTCGATTGTCCATCGCCACCGAACTTCCGCTCAAATGGCATAGAAATCCTCTAACTCCTGCATGAGAGAAGGGACGCTAATTCAAGCAGGAGAAATTTTCCACTCGCAAATAACAGAAGCCTCAACCGTCAAAAAGCCAGAGGGGCGGAAGAAATCCTCTAACTTCTGCACGAGAGGAGGAGCGCCAATTCGAGCAGGGAAAATTTCTCACTCGCAAATAGCGAAAACATAAGCCGTCAGAAAGCTGGGGGGAGAAGAAGAAAAATCCCCTAACTTCTGCACGAGAGGAGGGGCACCAAGTCGAACAGGGGAAATTTTCCACTAGCAATAGCGGAAGCCTTAACCGTCAGAAAGCCAGAG
>NW_021536493.1:0-234 GCF_001605985.2 Dendrobium catenatum | reverse complement strand
AAAGATAAAATGAATAAAGAATATTCATTCAAGAGGAAAAGTGTCGCCAAATTATTTCGACAAGTGTTGAAATCAGGTTTAGAACTACCTGAATGCAAAAGACCCGAAGAATCGAAGCACTCTGGTGACCCAAATTATTGCCCATATCATCGTGTACTCAGCCATCCTATTGAAGATTGCTACATCTTTAAGGATTAGCTTGAAAGAAAATATCAAAAAGGGGAACTAACATTA
>NW_021536492.1:0-223 GCF_001605985.2 Dendrobium catenatum | reverse complement strand
GACCCTAACCCAAAATTTTCGGGTCGGGTTTTTGGGTCGTGTCAAATATTGACACCCCTAATATGATGCTCCTTACTTATCATGAAAGAAGATCCCAAAGAAAGTTAGGGATATGTGGTTTAGAAAATTTCAGATATATTTATTTGGCATTACTTAAAATATTTGATTTCATTTATATTAATATTATTTATTATGATTATATTTTACATAAAGATATTAGATG
>NW_021536491.1:0-290 GCF_001605985.2 Dendrobium catenatum | reverse complement strand
GCCAGGCCGATGTCCATATCGGCCTAGACGATAAAGTCAACAACTTGCAATTAATGAGATCCATTGAAGCTCTTATATTTAAGAGCTCTTGTTCAACATTTTTGAGAACCTTTAGCTGCTGCCTTGAATTGAGAAGGCCTTGAGGAAAGAAAGAGAGAGAGGGAGAGAGAGAGGATCTTGTGAGGGGGAGCTTGTGAGGGGATTCACAAGGGTTGCTTCAAGGATCGCTCTACTTGTTCTTCGTCTAGAGTTTGTCGTCCGTGGAAGGGTCGGTAGAGGTAAGGAGTTAG
>NW_021536490.1:0-205 GCF_001605985.2 Dendrobium catenatum | reverse complement strand
GAGATGAATTCGGATAACTCTGATTTAATTTTGGATATTTCTGATGGCGACTTAGCTAATCTCAAGTCGAATATAAGTCAATCGAATTTGTCACATGATTCAAGTGAAACGGAACCTACGGATCTTAGGATTGAAACCAAATCTGATTTTACTTTGGAAGACAGTACCTTGAGTCTGACATCCTTTGAGCCTAATTTGAATAATG
>NW_021536489.1:0-414 GCF_001605985.2 Dendrobium catenatum | reverse complement strand
ATTTGGTTAAGAATGCCAAATTTGCCGCTACATTGTTGGGATCCTATTAATGTTTGTAGGATTGCCTCAATGGTTGGGAAACCTTTATTACTTGATGAAAATATGTTCCAATGGAGTAGACATGAATTCGCAAGGGTTTGTGTTCTAATTCATCTTGAAAATTCTCTTCCCTTTGGATTTTGGGTCGAAGGAAATTTAGGGAAATTCTTTTAGAAAATTGAGTATGAAAGAGTTCCCAATATCTGCTTTCGTTGTGGTAAAATCGGACATGATCAGAGTAATTGTCATGACAATATTTCAGTTAGAAAAAAATAATATTCTGAAGAAAGTGGAATGCAGTGGGAAAGATTTGGGATTGGCTATAGACAGAAAGAATCGAATTTCAACTAATGAAGCTGAAGGTTATGGTCCCTG
>NW_021536488.1:0-876 GCF_001605985.2 Dendrobium catenatum | reverse complement strand
CCCTACAACTGCAAGAAGGGTCCCACGATACGTTTCGAGTAGGAAAGTCCCATCAAGACTAAGGACTGGCCGACACTCTTTCCACTCATAAATTGATAGTCCAAATATCCAGAATAAAGCCTTGAATCGTAAACCTCCAGCCACTTCAACATTATACACAGTTCCTGCTTGGGACAAATGTATAACTTTCATGAAACGTAAAATAAAATGATATGAATCCTTATAGCTACCAAATATAGCTTCGATGGCTTTTCTACACGCATCCCACGCCTTCATGTATGAAATATTTATTTCAAACTTCGATTTCATTCTTATAATTATCTCTTTGGACTTCATATCGAGTTGTTGTCTTATAATTGACATGATGTGCTTACATATAAACTTCAAGGTGAAATTATGATTCCCAACAGTCATAATAGGTTGGGTGCTTGTATGTGGAGGACCCGTAGAGGCTACTTTCCAAAGACCACCTAGTTTTTTACTTTGTGATGTATGTAATCACCAAGGATATGACCTATGTAGATTGCTATGTTGGGTACAACAAATAGTGAGATGACTTTTGTTGGAAGTCGAATTTATGTACTTAATATTTTGTGTAATTGACCAACCATTTATTGCAGCCTGTATGTCTTCTTTATTATGAAACATCTGACCTTCATATAGTTTTGAAGGAATATTTATTTCTATTGAGTTAACTATGTTGATGACTTGAGCACCACGTTGATCATCACCATCCCATTGTTGGATTGTTTAAATGATTTTGGTGACATTATTATTTGCAACTATCGATTCTAATCCAGCTATGTTTAGTCTTGCATATTCTTTAATGAACTCAACACCAATATTTTCATCATTGCTATAATTTCTCATTGATTC
>NW_021536487.1:0-522 GCF_001605985.2 Dendrobium catenatum | reverse complement strand
TTTCCAACAAGTTTCTCATAATCACATTATCACTAATAAGAATACTATCATCTTTGTTTAGGGGTTTTTACCTATTAAGTATTTAGGGGTCCCTCTCTACAAGGATAAAAAGAAAACTTTTCTTTTTGATGATCTTATTACTTCCGTGCATAAGAGGCTTCTCTCTTGGGATTCTAATTTCCTTAGTTTTGGGGGTAGATTAACTCTTATAAAAAATGTTTTATATTCATTTCCTATTTATACCTTTCAAACTTTACAACCTATGCTTTTTGTTTGTAATAGAATTGAAAAATAAATCAATTCTTCTTGCATGGCTGTAATGTGAACTTTAAAGTTATTTTGTCCTCTTGGATAAAAAATTGTGGGGTTCATAATTAAGGGGCATTGGGTTGTAAAAACATGTTTGATTTATCATATGCATTTTCCTTTAAATTGTGGTTGAATTTTCATTCTAGACTCTCCCATTGGTCAAACTTTATGATTCATATGTATTGTGTTGGTAAGTAACCTTCTATGTGATTT
>NW_021536486.1:800315-815424 GCF_001605985.2 Dendrobium catenatum | reverse complement strand
GAATTAGGGGCTGAGCCAATTTCCTTATCAAGAAATAAAATTACGAAATGTAGAAATTATAATAAGAAAAGGGGGAAAAAATGAAAGCTTCATGAGCAGCTATCAAAAATGAAAAGAATAAAAGAAATTATCAGCTAAAAAGAAGAAAGATATAAAGTCAAAAAAGACAAAATAAAAAATTAAGCTCCACTAAGCCAGACTCAAATAAATCTTCATGATCATTCATAACTTATAAGGGATTGTTCCTCTGGTTGCCAAAAAGGCCAACTAAGGGGAATCGGTCTAGAGTTTAGGGATTATCCTTATCATCCATGGCAAATCAAAATCCCCCTAGACTGCAATAATTCGTAAGACCTTCATCATATAACATCCCACAGGGCAGCAACAACATATAGATCCACAAGAAAAATATCCATGGAATTCATAAAAGAAGCAGTAAGCCTGATATATGATAGACAACCAAGTGAAGAGAAACATTATAATTATCCATAACTACAACATCTTTAAAATTCCGCCAAGCCTTCCACCTAGAGGCCTTGATATAAACCTTTTTTAATGATAAGAGCACTAGCATCAACACTAGCAAATTTGGACCCAACCCTTCTATTCTCTCTTTCCCTCCAAAAATGATAAATGGTGCAGCAAATTGATGAAAGTTTGAAATTCTTACCGCCGCTATTAGAGATGTTAAGATCATATAAATATTCAAAAATATGCATAATATTAGGCCTTAACAAAAACCCATGAAGATGAGCAATCATCTTAATAAAGATGGAAAAAAGTAATCACATTCAAAGAATAAATGTGAAATGCTTTCATTGGATGAATTGAAGAGAGAGCAGATAGACTTAACTTGGATATTTCTCAGGCATAAAGCATCTATAGTTTTAGACCACACAACAAGGCCAACCAAGTATATGAAGAATATTTTTGTTGCGTCCTGGAAATATTCACACGATAGAGAAATATAAAGTTTAGTGTCATAGCTTTGTAAAAATCAGTCACAGTATCATATTAAGGGTGAATAATTCATACGAGACATTAGAGTTTTACGTGAAAATCCCTAAAAAGAGAGAAAATCATAGGGTTGGCCTACTTTGAATGAATCAATTAGTATTTGCAGTCGATTACAAATGAGGCACTTCATTGGGGGGAAGACCTTGGATTAATGTAGCAAATATACATCATATAGAGTGCCTTATATGGTGAGAATATTGAAGAATCAGTATATAGATCTTTGTTTGGTTGGCATAACCATAATCAGAGGGTGACGGAGGTCAAAAAGGTCATATATAGTCGGGTAACGATGGTCAGAAGGACTGTAGTTAGAGGGTGACGGAAGTCACAAAAATTGTACTTTAGCGATGGAGGTCAAAAGGTTCGTAGTCGGTGGGTGAAGGAGGTCCGAAAGATCGTAGTTTGGTTAAAGAAGTCAAAAAGGACCATAGTCGGCAGGCGATAGAGATTAAAGGGACCATTATCTAGCGACGGAGGTTGGAAAAACCGTATTTGAAAACGGAGGTTGAAAAGACTATAGTCGGCGGACGACGGAGGTCGGAAAGAACATAATATGACAAGAAATGTCGCAATAACTATAGTCGACAGGCGATGGAGGTCAGAAGGACCGTTATTTGATGACAGAGGTCTGAAAGTCTGTATTTTGGAGACGAAGGTCAGAAGAACCATAGTTAGTATGACATGGAGGTTAGAAGGTTTGTTATCTGGCGATGGAGGTTGAAAGGATTGTAGTCGGCTTGTGACGGAAGTCAGAAAGATCATAATCTGGTGACAAATTTCGGAAGGACTATAGTTAGCATGCAAAGGAGGTCAGAAAGACCATTATTTAGCAACGGAGATTGGAAAGATCGTAGTTTGATGACGGGGGTTAAAAGGATCGTATTCGACGGGTGACGGAGGTCGGAAAGATCGTAGTTTAGTGATAGATGTCAAAATGATTATAGTCAGCATGTGACATATGTTAGAATGATCGTTATCTGGTGACGGATGTTGAACGGATCGTAGTCGACGAGAGATGAAGGTTGGAAAGGCAATAGCCTGACAACGGAGGTCAGAAGGATCATACTCAAAAGAAGACGAAGGTCAAAAGGACCATTATTTGGCGACGAAGGTTGGAAGGATCGTTATTTAGCAATGGAGGTCGAAAGGACTATTGTCGGCATATGATAGAGGTCAGAGGGACCATTATTTGGAGACAGATGTCAGAAAGACTCTAGTCGACGAGCGACTGATGTCAAAAAGATCGTAGTTGGGCGAAGGTTATCACGAGAAAATCTGACGATAATCAGTGGCCGGGCATAAGTCCAATAATAATTGGTGATTGGGCGGAAGTACGTCGATGGTTGGTGGCCGGGCATAAATTTGCCAATAGTTGGTGGCCGATGGGAAGTCTAGTGACAATCGGTGGTCGGGCGTAAGTTCGGAAATAGTCCGATGACTGTCGGTGGCCGGGCGATGGTCAAGGAGGAGCTTATTGGCAAGAGAGATTTCAGATTTATCTTCCTCATCTCCCTTCTTTCTCTTCCTTGCTCCCTTGCTTCCTCCTTTCTTCCTTACCTTCATGTGAAGAATGATGGACTATTTATAGTTTTTTGGGAATGTCATGGCCAGTTGATATGGTGGAGATCAAGGGCATGTTAGGAGTATTTTGAATGAACGGCCGATATCGGCTCCCTTGATCGTGGACAATTTATCTTGTATTTGAGTGTCTTAATGATGTCAGAATTCTACGATCTTAGGCTTGTTGGATTCGTCTCGTCGAGCAACTCGATTTGAATGTAAGCATATCAAATATAAAAATCATTTGGACATCCAATTTATAGTTTGAGCCTTCCAAATGCACTTTGGGTCTTCGATTTGGACCCTTTCGGGCTTGTATTGGATTGAATTTGTTGTTATTGGGTTCGTTTTTTCGAGATGTTCAGTTAGACTATAAGTTTACTGAAATCGGAGTTCGAATGATCCCAAATTTAATTTCAAAAGTTTGTAACTTAATCTTGCCTTGGATTTGTGCCCGATCAAGATAGATTTTTTATGATATATCAATCTCATAGAAACTAAGTGCAAATAACATCATCAATATAGAAATCCCTCAAGAAGTTTTTAAAAATCAAAATTCATTACCTTCAAAATCCCTATTTAACCAGGTGGAGGATTCTTGAATGTGAATCCCAGAGATGGAGCTAACCAAGCTGTTTAGCATGCACTCAGGGATATTCCAATTAGAACCCGAGAGGAGAACTCATACAGGCTAGGAGCGGTTGAAGGATAGATTGAATGCAACTAGACAAAATTTTGAATATATGCAGATAAGAGAGCTCATTGAGAGATGGAAAAAAAAAATTAGGGAATTTTATGGGACTAGCCTCTATAATTTAGGACAATTAAAAAAAAAAGAAGCCGTTTAGTAAAATATTAATTGAAAAAAAAATTAAGTGATGTCAGTCCTTACCATGAGGAAGGACTTATTGAAGAGGTGGCCAAAAATCCACCTGGCGCCCATTTGGCCAGGTATGCGGCACGGGTAGTCGGGTCGTCGGGCCAGGTTTGTAGCTCGGCGGGGTGGGCTTGCAGCTGTGGTACAGAGCCCTGCATTGGGTGCCCATACTCACACCCACTCATACCCAATGGGCATGGGTGGGCATGGGTACGCCCATGACCTCGTGGGTGGGTACTCAACATCAGAGGACAAACCGATTTACATTACTAATTATCATATGCATGCAATATATTATAGTAATCCTTACTACGCAGTGCGCAACACTGAACCGCGTCGCGACGATGATAAATTTTGATATGTGGCTTAAAAGTTTGCAGTCAGAGAAAATGGCAAAAAATCTTAAGGTCATTAATCTGTGGCAGACTGCATTCAAGAAGCGTGAAAAGTGGGTGGGTGTGGGTGGGTATGACATCCCGAAAGTCACCATAGGTAGGCATGGGTAGGCAAAGCCCGCTAGCGCAAAGTATGGGTACCCAACCAGGGCCCAGTGTAGGGCTCTTCTGTGATAGTGATCGGTGAAGACAAGTCGTTGCCTTTTCTACTCAAGACTCGATTATTATTATAAAGAAATTTGTAAGGCATTTTAAAATAATTTAACTTGTACGTATGTAAATATTGGTGTAATATAATTTGATTTAAGTTTATTAATTATTTAATTTAGAATTAAAATAATTGTGGAGGAACTTATGAATGAGCTTAAATTATGTTGTTGAACCGTATGATTGATAATATAATTGGCAAAGAGCAATTTAACTCACTACCACTTTCTGATTTAATTAAAATTAATTCATTAATCAAAAACCGTTAGTACATTATCACTGAATTAAAATTTAGGAAAACAACTCGAAGAACTCTCGAAAAAATATGAAATTTATGGTTATTTTTTAATGTTTTTAAATAACATAAATTAAAAGGTAGAAGAAAAAAAATTAAAATTGTTACTTCACAAATTTGGAGGAGCATATTTTTAATTTTCTTCAGATTTGAAGTTTAAATTATAAAATATAATTATATTATATTATTTGTTAAATATCATTTAATAATAATTGTTGAAATATTGTGTTAGTTGTATATTTCTTTAATAATATTATTGCTTGCGGAGAGTTGCCACATCATGCAAGCTATGAAGTAAGTTATATGATATTATTGTTTGTATTGATTTCTCATTTCATATGAGTTTTAAAGAGCTTTAAAGTACTTTAAATGATAATGTTGCATTAATTAAAGTGGTATCACCAATTCAAGTACTATATAAGTGCTACATGTTCAAATGAGGAATCAGGTTTTAATATATGAATAATTCAATATAAAAAAATAAAAATATATATGTAAGAAAAAATTTAAAATAAATTCTTATATTTCATTCTAATTGATACATTTAAAATAAATATAAAAGTTTTATTTTATTTTATTTAACAAACATTTTTATTTTCATATTTTATGAGAAAATTGAATTTTTTGCTAAATCTTCATTATAAAATTATTTGCTATTAACTTGGATAAAGGAAATTTGTTCTTTCAGTTCCATTTACATGAGGATCCGTCAATGCCTAAAACCACATGATATCAACAGCAAAGTCATATCCCAACAAGTTCCATAGGTGCGCGGGTAGCCGGGGCAGGTGCGAGCAGCCTCGGGCAATTCATTCTAAACGAGTTTTCGGGTTGACCCGGCAACTCGTCGGGTCAACCCGAACCCGACCCATTTTTCAAACGGGTCGAATCCGGAAATCCGAACCCGACCAATTTTTCAAACGAGTCGAGTCCAACCCGAAATTTCCGGGTCGAGTTTCGGTAGGGTTTTCGTGTCGTATCAAATATTGACACCCCTAAGTTAAGGTGAACGAAAATGACATCTTTAGGTGTTGCATTCATTCTTGGACTAATGACATGGATTGCTTACTTTGACACTTGCATGGTGATGTCATACGAATAATACATGTTAGGAATTGACAAGGTCTAAATGATGTAGGTTAGAAATATGTGCCATATAGGTTTATGGAATTTGATAGACATCAATTATGTATTAAGCCAAAAATATCTAAACATAAACCTTCAATTAATAGGTCAAGAGATACAAAAATAAAAAATCAGAGGAGAGTGATCAGGATTCAAATAATAGTATTACGATTCAAGCAATATCAATAAATAGAGTAAGCCTAACATCATGGGCAGAACTGTTACTGCTGGAACAATTATTACATCCTCCGACCGAATGTAGAGGAGCCTTCGGTTTTAGGTAAAAATGTGCCTATACCGAGGTGAAAAAACTCGGTACACCTCGGTATAGGCGCATTTTTGTCTAAAACCGAAGGCTCCTCTACATCCTTACACCGAACGAAATAAAAGTTCGTACTGCTGAGGGGGTGAATTGCCTTATTCGAACATAATTCTTTTTTTTTTTTCACATATAAACTCAATTAGTTTTTGTCTCAATCCTCGATCTCACATATGATATATGACAATCATTTATCATGTTATCTTATGTTGTCACCTAGATAATGTATATTTCTCCGTAGTTTTTCTTCTTTGCTAATAAAGATTTTTTCGAAGCAGATTGGAGCTCCTATCCCGATAGAAGAAGCATGTAGCCCATCTTGAATAGTATTACAAATACTAGCTTCTCGGTCATTACCACCAGTTTATTCTATTTTCTCTTTGTATCATTGTATTACAATTTGAGCTATGTCTATAAATAGATTAAGGATTCATTTGAGATGACTTTTTTTTACTTCTTAAATTAACTTTTTAGTACAAAAATAATAAAAAAAATGGTTGATTTAAGAAGTGACAAGAAAATCATCCCAAATAAAGTCTAAGCTTAGCATATAAAACAGTGCGCCAAAAGAGATTTTCATTAATATAGAAACTTTATCTTCTTTACTTGTCTAAAACAAATTCGTGTTTAATGATCATATTGAATATAAAACTGAAGTAATATTTTATATTAGTGTTTTGTGCGTTTGTCCATTTTGTTGGGTTCCTACCTGAAACAATCATATGTCAATGAACTTAACGGGCTACCTATTCAATGCTGTATAAAGCCCGTTAAAAATCAAGTACCATTTATTGTACAGGCGGGCCAAACCTTTTTTTTTTTTTTTAGCAATTGGGCTGGCCCAATTTTCAGGACAAAATCTATAAAGTTTAACATATCGTAATCATAATTTACGCAGCAAAATACAGTTAAATTATTATATTGCTAATGTATGTTTAAATTTTTCACTTTCATGAACATCATCTTTGTAAAATAATTAATTCATGTCATAAAGTTAATAATCTTTAATTAATATCCAACAATTCCGTATTACATGTAATATGTTTTCATGTAAGTACTGTGTAACATAATTGTATTATGGCTTTGTTGAGGTGAGCCTGGAGTTCCAGCTAATTTTGTTGCTCCTGTTGAAATTGGTGTGGAGTGTGTGGAGGCTTGTCTCGTTAATTGTGTCCAGTTGGACTCTGTTGTGGATTTGGTGGGTGAGGCCCCTTCTCCTCATTTTCCTTGGGTGTCTTTGAGTGAGCCTGATACTGTGGATTGTGGCATAAGTTTGAAACCCACTGTGTCTTGTGCAAGTAGGTATGTCACGGGTAATTTGCTTACTCCTACTCGTGCCGTGGTTGTGCCTTGCACGTATGAGTCTGTTCCTGCCCTGCTATTTTAGGTGAGGGCTATGCTACCTCATCCCTTAACCCTTCAGTTCCTAACTCTTTGGTTGAGGTGTCAGTTAATTTAATTGAACCCTAGGCTATCGTGTATCATGTGGGCGATAATTCTGAGTGGATGTGAGGGTACATCTAGATTGGCTTCATTGTTCGTCCGAATACGAGTCCGATTCTGCTTCCTCTTCGGAGTCTTTTGGGGATGCTGTTCCTGGCAATGATCTTGCCTTGTTGTGCGACCGTCCAGTTGTTTTTGTCGCCTCGCTTGGGCCGGCTCGTGGGAGGGGCAGACAGGGTAGGTAAGAGATGTGGATGTGGGCCCTTTGGTTTATTTTCTTGGCTTGGATTTTGCTGGAAGAATCTTTTTGCTGATTCATTGGAGCTACAATTTATATTTGTTGTTGGCCGTTGGTTTTGCCAGGCAATGATGTGGCTGGGGCTCGTTCCTTTGTCGATGGCTCGTGGCAACCTTTGGTGATGGTCTCTTGCTCAGTTGGATGGCTGGTCGTTTGGGTTGGCTGCTTCGCGTTTATCTTCACTAAATTGGATGGTCTGAACTTTGGGGGAGTTGGAAGTCTCTGCCGATTACTGAGCCCTTATGATTGATTCTACCTTGTATTCTCTTTTATTTTTCTGTCATTTTGCTACATTGATTCCTGTACTCCTTTTTTGATTTTAATAACATTCTTTTGGTTAAAAGAAAAATTAATTGTATTATGGCTTTCAGTTGACCGTGGGGAAAAGTGATAAATTTATGGTAACTAATATAGCGATGATCCAATGGATCATAAACTAGGAGACTGTTTAAGAATATTTTTATTTTTCTTTTATTTTGTTTATAGTTTTTTTACAATTATTTAGTGTATTTTTAAGATATTTTATTTCTATAAAAAAAAAGTTATTTTAAGGTGTTTTGAATATTTTAAAAATAACTATTATTATTGAGCCATCATCAACAACCACTACTTCCCATCACTGGTTAACTTTATCAATTGTCATTCACCACCACCTCCAGTACTGGCCAACCGCTACATCAGACCACAATCAACACCGATTGGCAGGCATCTATAACCACCACCGGCCACCACCACTTGACTATCATAGTTGTTGCATCCAACCAATGTTGGCCTTCATCACCCAACACTTCTATTAGCATTGTCATTATCTAGCTAGTCATTATCGATGATTGTCGTCATCACCATATTAATTACTTTATTCAATAAACAATAAAATTTAAAATATGCTTCAATATTA
Source organism: Dendrobium catenatum (assembly GCF_001605985.2). Lineage (NCBI taxonomy): Eukaryota > Viridiplantae > Streptophyta > Magnoliopsida > Asparagales > Orchidaceae > Dendrobium > Dendrobium catenatum. The sequence continues at coordinate 806,990 of NW_021536486.1, read as the reverse complement.
AGTATATTTCATTTCAAATTAAAATATAAATATAAATAAATGTAGCCCAAATTGCCCATAAACTTTCCTTTAGAGGTAATTATGAATTTCTTGTGTAAATGTTTTATTTGAGTCATTGATTACAAAGAAATGATTATTAGCGTGTATTTTTTTTTTTTTAATTTTATTATCTTCCATAAAAAAAAGTTTGAAAACATGTGCTGAAGCCATCACTAATAATTTTACTTATAATTATTATTTTTTAAAACTAATTAAATATTAAGTTTGCCTTTTCAAAAAATGTTGCGTCAAAATAATATGTTTAGCCATTTTTTTTTTTTTTTCATCTAGGCTCTTTTAAAAAATGAAATCTTAATAGTCAAATTATTACGTTAGAAGCCAAGCTTATTAATGGAGATCAACCAGGGTTGTCTTTAAATTTTCAATCTCATAAACATAAGCAATCTAATGGAACAAAGAGTGGAACATCAGTGTCGCCAATTATGATGCAAAAAGGAAAAAAAATTTGTAATGTAAGATTTAATTTAGTAAGAATTTTAGCAACAATAAATAGTGGCAAAGATCTTGATACAATGATGATGATCATAAAAAATATTTGAAGAATTTAACAATTTTATTAGTTTACTTTAAAGTTCTCTTGGAGTAAACAAATATATTAATGAGAGCCTAATTATAATTTTTGTAAAGACATTTCATTGTTTACTCTAAATATTCCTCATTGCTATCACAAAAAGCAATTGATTACCCTAAATACTGTTGTTATTTATGTGGACATAAATAATGAAATGCCTCTCTTAAATGCTCCCAATTCTTTTGTTTCTAATGATGTTTTGCCCTGAGTAAGGGGCCGAATGGGAATGTGATGTTTGTTGATGTTCCGATTGCACTTATTTCTTCTAATGATTTGAAAGCTCAATTGGTTTCCAAATTGATAGACACTTCTGTGGATCAATCAGATTGACTGGATGGGTCATTTTCTTCGCCTTGCAGGGATGCTGGGATGAATTGGATGAGTTGGTTGATGCATTTCAATAGATGTATAGTTTGAATGTGAGTTGTATTGTTCAAAAAAATTTTTCTCATGGTGATGACAAACCTCGTAGGCAAAAATCTAAAAAGAAGTAACTTATTGGTCAGGCCTCTGCTTTTGCTTTTGAGGGTATTTGTTGGTTTTATTCTTGTGGTGGGTATGTTTTTTCGGTTGGAGGGATCCTTATGGCTGGTTGGTTTGTAGGTTTTTTTTTTGTTCTGTTATGGTGTGTCTTATTTTGTTACTTGGCTTCTTTGGGCTTTGATTGGGCTAGTGTGTTAGGTGTTGTTGTCTTCTTCTTTGCTTTAGCTTTCCCTTCTGAGGGATGTTAGGTTTCCTTTGTGTGGCCTTCTGTTAGCGGGTGATCCCCTTTTGCTTTTGTTTGTTTTTGTCTTGTGTTTTCTGCAGGTGGAGTCTTTTTTGTCGCTATGGCTTCTCCTAGAGGATTCTTCTGGTTGCTACTTCTTGGGCCAATTGGCCAGTTGGGCTTGTTCTCATTAGCTTTTCTATTTTCTTGGTTTATTGTAATAGATAGAATCAGTGGCTCATAGGTTTTATTTCAAATGCTGTACTTTTAGAGAATTTTTTTTTGTTCTTTAAGGCCCTGTAATTTTCATATTTATTTAACGTGTAGGCCACTCTAACGGTTTTATCAAAAAAAAAAAGTGCAATTAGGTGGACATTCTAATGACCAACTTTCAACCTATTGTGTATTGCTCTTAGGCCAGCCTAACAAACTTGCCTAAGCTTGGGCAAACTCAATAAACTGTTGGTAGTCCAACAATTTCGATCTGGTAGCTCCCACAATAGGAATATATCTTTTCACCAGCCGTCTGCATAAACCACATCACAACCCTCGATGCTGACATCGCATCAGTAACGAAGAATCAAATTTTCACTAGCTGGATTATTGGCAAAAACATTTTTGAGAAAAATGCATATTTTCATCTCATTTTCATGAAAAAGAATATATTTTTATCTCCATGAAAAATATTTTGCCATCAATGATTAGCGAACCAGAAGCCCATGGAGGTCGCAACGACCTTAAAAATTATAAATCTTTTATATGATATGTGTGGTAACAAGGGTGCGTCAGGTACTCAAAAGTGCCAATGCACCACTAACAATGAGGATATCTGAATGGGCTCCGATCCCTATTTGGGAATAGAGATTATGACCACACGCTTGTCTAGATAACAACAAGCTTCTATCACACAAAAGGAAGAATAGTAACACTGATGGGCCACTCTTTTGTCTAATCTATTAAAATATGTTGGCTTATTTCGAAACTATTTCCTCGAATAGATATAATGATTTTAAATCCACCAAATATTTATTCGGTCTTAAATCTTTCAGGACAGCAACTCTAATGCCCACTTGTTAAGATGGTAGAGCATATCTGGCCAAATTAAATGAACAACGATTAACTTAAAACCCCTTTTATTTCATATTCAGAACTAATTTTTTCATGAGATAAGGTAGTTATGAATTGTACGTTAGAAAGCAAAAATTTAAGGGAGATTTACATACATACCACTATATTATTCCTGAAATAATAATATTACAGATATACCACTCAAAACCTTAGTTTAACTCAAATTTACCACTCCGTCTCCTGCACATCTCAGGATGTCAACGGCACAGCCGTCGTCTCTGGCCTTGCCTCTCCATCATTCATAGCTTCGAACTTTGCAACAAAACAACAAAGACTGTTAATATAATCACGTACATAAACAAGAAGGAATATGCAAAAGAGCAAATTTTTATTTTAAAAAACGCTTCTTCTTTCACACAGTTAAAATCACTAACATATTGGCAGAGGAGATTCATTCCACTTCTTCATGCACTCAAGCATTGGATTGATCATCTCACTTGCAAATCCCATCGAAAATGTTATCAAATTCCTCCCCCGGTGAAACAGTATTCTCACCACTTAGAAAACTAGCACCAACGTCCCTCACAAACCTGTAAAGAAGATAAGACCTACCTTCCTTGATCCTATTCTCAATCACCAACGAGTCATTCTCAAATGCAGTTCATGCTGCTTCCACCTCTCTTCGCAAGGATGTTGGTTTCAAAGAAAACGATGGAGGTGAGGTCGGAGCCGACGATGGTACTGTTGATTTTGTGAGTTGTGTGGGAAACGGAGTGGTAGATTTGAGGTAAACTTAGGATTTGAGATGTATAACTATAATATTAATATTTGAGGTATTAGATATATAAAATAATAATAATACAACAATATGTATGTAAATCTCCCAAAAATAAAACATCAGAATATTCTTAAAAGAAGCAGCAGATCAGCTAACAGAACAAATTAATAATCTATCTCTACGACAACAATATCATGGCTAAGATTTGCCCCATCATCATGAATGTTCGACTACATGAAATAATGAGAAAAATGAGGAAAGAGAATGTAATAGAATATTCAGTCATTCTCTGTTCATCATTCACGTACTCTCTCTCTCTCTCTCTAACATCCAGCTTCCTCTCTCTACCACTGTATATCTATTTTTATATCTATTTTTTTTCTTCGAATGAATACTTGTTCTTTTCTTTCTCAAGATCTCTCTACACCCCTCTAGTGTGAGGAAGCGTGTGGAGAAAGGATCAACGCAAGTGCACGAGTGGGTCTGCATGTGGATGGTCTGTGTCCCTCAAGGCTAGGAAAAATTATTAGGTACGGAGTGCGCATCATCCGCACAAGTACTCTGTATCTAACGGTACCCATCGATATTGAGTGCGGGTACCGCTCGGTACCCAATGCTTGAGCGGATGGTTCTCCCTGTCCGCACTCCGCACCTAATAATAAGGCTAGAGCTAGGATTAGATACACGGGATAGCGTGCTTTGTCCAAGCTCTCCACAGTGGCCCTCTCTTCACTTAATTTTAGTAAATTTTTATTATTTGTTTATGACTATTCTGGGCTCCATATCAGCATATAGAAATCAATAAAATTGAGAAAATAATTCTTATATGTATGCATGGAGACATTGCATGTGATGACAAGCAGCAGCCCTGCACCTCTCCATATCATCCCATGTGCTTCTCCTTCTCCTTAACATTCATGAATGGCCCAACTTGCGCCGTCCGGCCCCAAATGTTTATATTTTCTAAGCATTATATTCCTCGATTTGAAGATAGGAGAAAAAAAAAATTTTTTTTGGACGTTTAAGCCAATTTAGATAAATTCACAAACATATCATATATTCAAGACTTCAAATCAAGACCTCTTGATTAATAAATAGTCAAAGCTCTCAATCAATATGCATGTCAAAGAGAACTACATGAGAAAATTTTCTTTATGGAGCGCCTAATGCTACTTGCATAAGGAGACTGGATAAAAATCGAATTAGAAGCGAGCGGCTATAATTAAATTTTTACATATATAAATTTTTTTATGAGAGTTTTTTTAAGACTTCAAGAGTAAATGTATAGGTGTATACAACAATAATTAAATGCCTTTATCTCACTACCTGAGGTTTTTTTCTCTATTATATTTCACGAAGACTTAAATTCTCATTTGAGTCTATTATCAAGCCTTTTTAGAACTATCTCTATCTTACATAAAATACGCCAGCCCTAATATATCCGCCCTCCTATCAAGATCTTTGAAAGGCCGATATTTTTCTATGATCAAATCATTTAAAGATGACTCTCTTTAATATTATCAGCCACTCGTGTTACTCCAACTTTTTATATATGTATAATTTAATAAATATCTTTAACTTATTTTCCCGTTGAGAATAAATCATAACAATTATTGATAGCTCTCCCTCTTGCGCTTAAACTATTCAACATCAACAGTAAGAGAATCCTGAAATAATTATCCTCTTTGATTTATCGAAACTATTTAGTGTCGGTATTATTCTTTGTTTATTTTTAATGATTAAGTGTTTGAGTGCGCTGTTACAATTAACTCGATCTATGCAAATATATTTGTTTAACTTTATCGCTATTGTTATCTGAACGTGCAAGACACCCTTATTAATGCATATTTATTTATTTTTTAAATATCAAAATCACCTGAGCATATACTTAAATTTTACTGCTACTAATATAGTAATTAATATTTTAATCCATTATTATTAAATTTATTATGACAATTTATATTTTTTTTCTTTTATGAATGGTTTATGATACATTGATTTTGGGTCGGACCACCGCCCAGCCGCCGATCGCCGCCGGACTTCCACCCGACAGCCAACCATTGTTGGACCTCCTCCCGCAGCCAACCACTGTTGGACCTCCTCCCGCAGCCAACCATTGTTGGTCCTCCGTCAGGCTACCAAGTACGGTCCATCCAACTTCCATCGTCTATTGACTACAGTCTCTCCAATCTCCGTTGCTCGTGGACTATGGTCCTTTCAACCATTGTCGTCTGCCAACTACTGTCCCTTAGACCGTCTTCGCCCGTCAGCTACTTGTCCATCCGGCCTCCGTGGCACACTGACTTTAGTCCCTTTGACTACGTAGCACGCCAATTACGGTCCATCTAACCTCTGTCATCTTACCAATCAAATAAACAAGACATCTTTCTCTTGCAAATGACTCTCTTATCATTTGATTCTTCCAACCCTAAATATGTAATATGTTTTATATGATACAATGAGCCAAAGCCTTTCCTCCGAGGAAGGACATCATTTGTAATCGATTACAAACTCTAGTTGAATCATTTCAACTAAACCTGGCCCCATAGTTTTTTCCCTTCTTAGGGTTTTCTATGAAAAAAATTTTGTGTCACTTATTAATCTCGCACCCTTTCTCTTTATTTGTCTGTGTTGGATCTTCGTACAAAATTAAGATATTATATTTTATATCTCTCTACCGTCACGTATATTCTAGCATCGCAAAAATTATGTCTACTTTCTTATATTACCACAAAATAAAGCTTGTCTTACTCATTTTATGGGGCTCTGAAATAAATTTTTCCCTAACCAATCCTTCAATTTTAATGCATTTTATAAAACTTCAATGCAAATTTGCTCCTCAGGGCTCGTTGGAACATGTTCAGCGTGGACAAAAGAAGATATTAAAATTTAGTACTAAGTTTTTTTTCATGAAATTTTGTTTTAATATTAATATTTAATTTAATAATGATATTAATAACCACGAAAGTTATACTTAATAGTTAATACTTTAGGAAAATTTGCCCATTACTAAAGACCATTTTCTTGTTTATCATATCATTAAAAAATATTCATATAATCAAACATCACGTAAAAGATCATTTCATAAATTTCGTAATAAAATAATTTATTTGCGAAAGGGCAGAAAAAGATGAATAAAAATATGTAATAATAGTAACCAAAGACTAACAATCGCAGGAACAATTATTACGTACTCCAACCGGACGTAGAGGAACGTCCGGTTGGAGGCCAAATCGCGCCAAAAAATGAGAAATATCGAACAAATACTGAGCAATACCAAACAATAACGAGGAATACCATCACATGAAGACCCAATACCGAGTTATACCGAGCTATACAGAGCAATACCGAGTTAAACAAAAGTTGTACCGAGTTTTTACTAGAAAAAACTCGGTACAACTCGGTATTGTTTGGTATAGCTCGGTATAACTCGGTATTAGTCTTCACAGAGCGGTATTCCTCGTTATTATCAAATAATACCTAGTAATACCG
>NW_021536486.1:669495-799301 GCF_001605985.2 Dendrobium catenatum | reverse complement strand
GGGGTTCCAGGTTGACCCACCAACCCGTCGGGTCAACCCGAACTCGACCCGTTTTAAAATCGGGTTGGGTCCAACGCGGATTTTTCTGGTCGGGTCCGGATCGGATTTTCGTGTCATGTCAAATATTGACACCCGTAGTCCAAACAAACTCTTAGTCAATTTAACAACTGCAAATCTAATCAAATGATGTGCCAAGAAATTCAAGCTGAATAAATGATAAAATGTAAGATAATGGTGACCAAAAACAATATGTACGTATGAGTGCATTTTCTGTTCTCTAATCTCTACAAAAGATTGTAAGAAAAAATTATATTTGAATATTTTGATACCGTTAAGATGAATTTTAAAAAATATATATATATCTTATAATAAATTATTACGGTTCCAAAAAATTGCAATGATAAAATAAATAATTTTAGTTCGTAGGCAACTCCAACAGAGGCTGAAAAAAGATCATGAGAGAAGAAACAATGCTCAATTTTTTTCATTAGCTCAATATCTCCAATAGGAGGCTTGTTTATAGATATACAAATTGTTGAAAACACATTATCACCCATTAAGTAAATAATAACCAAACTGAACTAAATTACTTAATAAATTTATTTTGCATGTTAACATACAAAATATATTTGAGATCCCTAACACTACTTAACACTTTAAATTGATAGTGGCCTCAAGATCAAATAAGTTTTGGACGACATGGGTGGTGCTAAAATTTTGTAATTTCAATTGCACACAAAAATGAAATAATAGCTACCAAAATTGTTCGAAATGAATTCGATCTGAATCAAAGCAAAGATGGGCTCAAAGGTTTGGCTAATGGGTGTTGTAGTCGCTAGCTCGGGCAATAGCTTTTTTGGCGATTCTTGAGGTTGCTTGCTAATCAAAATGCATAAATGTCGGATCTTATCATTAGCATAAGGAAAAAAATGATATGGGTTTTAATGGTGGAAGACGGGGTTCGAGTGAAAGGCTAAGGAACACCAACTTCAGTTGGCTGATGCAAAAAGGAAAGCGATATGTTTTTTCGTCTGCTAGGGTTTTCGCCCGCCTTCGTCCGGCCTCCGCCTTCTTATACGACAGTGTTGTTTTCATGGCAAAAAAAAGTTAGATCATGGTTTCTTTGAGGGCAAGATTCGAAATCCTTCAAAGATGCTTTGTCTGGTTTCGATGAGTCGAAGTGTTTTCCAGATTTTCGTATCTCTTCGATTCGAGGTATGCCTGCGTTGTGGTTTTCAGAAGATGAATTTTTACATCTTGCTAAACCGTTTGAGTTTGCTTTGGTGGGGAAATTTCCCCTTAAACGGCCGGCATTTGATTCTATCCGTAGGTTTTTTTTTCAATCTTAAGTTGTCCGGTGAATTTTCGGTTACTCTGTTGGACCAGGAAAACGTTTTGATCAAGCTTTCTAACTATCTTGATTATGGTAGGGTTTTGCTCACCGTTCTTACTTTGTGTATGGCTGTTTCATGAAAGTGATTAAATGGTCGCCTTATTTGGACCTTTCGGAGGAGTCGCCGATCATCCCTATTTGGCTTTCTTTCCGGGTTTGCGTCCTCACCTTTTCTCTTCTCGTATTCGCTTTGGGCTGGGTTTTATTTTTTGTCATCCGATTCAAACCGATAATGCCACGGCTTCTGGCTCCCGTCCCTCAGTAGCTCGTGTTCTTATTGAAATTGATATTTCTAAATCCTATACTGATTCGGTTTGGTTGGGTCCGGAGAAGATGGGGTATGTGCAGAAAATTGTTTTTGAGGGTATGCCAATTTTTTGTCAACATTGTAAGCCTGTGAGTCATAAGAAATCGGAATGTTCTAAGCTTTTTCCTAATTTATGTCTGGCTGTGGTTTCGGATCCCCAGCCGTTGGCCTCTGTGTCTAACCCCTTAATGAATTCTGGTAACCCCGTTATTTCTTCTGTCCCGATTATTATCCCTGGTGATAATATTGCGGGTATTGGTGATGTTGTTTCGGCTCAAGGGGTTTTGAACTACGATATTGATATTAATGTTGTGGAGGTTGATGCCTTGCCCACTATTGAATTTCTGGTTAATTCTCCTGATGCTTTGGGGACCCCTGTTCCTTTGATTGTTTCTGTTGGGTTGGGTGGTAGCGTCTCAACTGATATTGATGTTGGGGTAATTGTGGATCCCGGTTTAATTTCCTCTGGTGTTAATGTTAGTAATGTTGTGGCTGTTGGTTCTGTGGTGGCTGTGAATAATGTTTCTGTGAATTCAACGATTGACGTCAAGATGGCTGTGCAACCGGCTGTGAATGTGGTTACTAATGTTGAGAGTGAGCGGGTGGTAAAATTAAATGATGTTGCGTCCTGCTCTTATAATTTTGTTGATGTCCCTGTTCATTTGGTTGATACATAGACTTTTGCCAATCGATTGGGTGATAATTCGGGTTTTGATATTATGAACCATGTAGATTGGCTACATGGTTCTTCTGAGTTTGAATATGAATCCGATTTTTCGGATTGCGGCTTGGAGTCTCCGGAATTTTGTGGTGGTTCTGATCTTGGTAACGAGTTCACTTTGATACGAGATAGGCATGTTTGCTCGGTTGCTTCCCGTGGCCGTTTTCGTGGGAGGGGTCGTAGAAGAAGATGATTCTTCTGTTAAATGTAATTTTTTTGTTTTTTTTTTCTCTTACGTTTGATTCGGGTTGCTATTATGATTTATATGGTCGGGTTTATGGGGGCTATGATGTGGCTGAGGCTCGTACTCTCGTCGTCGAGCGGGTGGCAACCTCTGGTGTTGTTCGTTGAGTTTGGTTGGTTTTTGGGGCGCTGACTTCACCTGATTGGATGGTCTGTGCGAGGCCTCGGGGGTTCTAGGATCCTCGGCCTAGTACCGAGCCCAATTTAGGTTGTCTTCTGCCTTTTTCTTTTTATTTTTGAGTCTTTCGCTATTGTAACCGTTCTCATGTTTATTTAATATATGTCTTTGTTTTGTTAAAAAAAATATTAAAAAAAAAAAAAAAAAAAAAAAAAAAAAAAAAAAAAAAAAAAAAAACTCCAGTTGGCTGATTATGTGAAGAAGAGGTACAGAGTAAAGGCGTTCGATCTGGATGATGGATGTAAGTGAATTGTAGATTGTAATTTTGTAGAAACGACATCTGGTTGAATTGATGGAAGTAGAATGTGAGACACAATCCAATTGAAGCACTGGCATGATGACTCGATCTTGAACCAGATGCATTTTTTGATGTGAAGAAATGTGAAATGCAAAATCGGTGGCAAAATGTTGTGGATGAGAGACAACAATCAGTTGGAGACAATATTATTAAAGACTCATTAACAACCATTAAATTCTTGAAACCCCTACTTAACTCAATTACTTAATATAATTATTTATGTTATTAACATGCAAAATTTATTCCAGATCTGAAACATTTGAAAATGATCCCGACTTTGCACAAAACCTCTTAAAATTTTATTCGAACATAGTATTTATGTTGTTTGAGATGGACTTCAAATAAATTATTAAAAAATGAACATTATTGTAATCCAAATTTAGCTTTCAAGCCTATTTAGCAAAACAAAATTGAAGGAAATATTACTCTAACTCTTTAGTTATTGCGATATGATTAAGACTTTTTTAGTCAATTAAAATATACTCATATACATATTATACACTTAAGTTTTGAATTCAAGTCTTCAATGCCTCTTCGTTGATAGTCAAATATCAAGATGAGCTAGGTATTTTTATAAGATGGAGTGATGGAAAAGTTTTTTCTCCTTATTTTTAATCAAAACTCGAAAATAACAAAAACAAATTATATATTTGTGCACATAACCTCAAAATAATTAAAAAAAAAATGTAGGCCATATTTTTGTGAAGATAATTAGGTGTGAACATGCTGAAGAGACATATACGTACCCAAATTAATTCTGTTAAATTTCCAATATGATATATACAGATTTTATAGTACATGGTCATTTTATGAATAGTTATAATTTATTCTTATCACGTTTTACTATGATAGTGCTTATGTTGACTTAATTTTTTTTTTTCCAAAACAGAAATTATATTAAAATAAAAAAGAGTTACAAGAGGCCAAGAAACAAAAGAAAAATACAAAAAGAATTAGTAGGCTCAGTAATTGGCCAAGGCTTCCAGCTCCCCCGAAGCCATGCACAGACCCTCCAATTTGGTGAAGAACGCCGCGAAGAAATCAATCCAACCGACCAGCCAAGGCACCAAAAGATCAACACCAAAGGTTGCCATGAGCCATGACAACAAAGAAGCGAGCCCCAGCCACATCATAGCCTAGCACATCCACGACCAACAAAAAACTTGATCGAATCAGCTTAAAAAAGCCATCCACAGAGAAAAACAAGGGGCCAAACAAACTAACGAACCCGTCTGCCACTCCCACAAGGACCTGCCACTAGAGCCGGCAAAAATTGGTCGGTCACTAACCATTTTAAAATCATGTCGAGGATCAGAACCTCCACAATGCTCTGAGGAGGAATCAGACTCAGCTTCCAACGAACAGTGAAGCCAATCAAGATGCAACCGCACATCCATCCCAGAATTATCACCCACATGATAAACCATAGCATTGGGTTCGATTAATTTTACAGGCACATCCACAAAAGAGTTAGGAATAACCAACCCATCACCTGAATTAACATCACTCCTAACAACATCACCACCAACAAAAGCCTCACAAGACACCACCTCAACATCAGGTAAAGGAGAACCAACAGAGTTTAAACCACAAGGAATACCACTTTTCATTACAACAGATACAGGATCCCCTCCCCCCATATCCACAGAAGCAGGGACACGACCGGAGGGGACATCAGCAATAACCAAATTAAAATCGACCACCGAATTAACAGTCGCAGAAATGAACTCGTTCTCCACACCAACATGATCATGAGAACTAATAGGCAAATCAAAATTTGCCCCAAAAACAAAAACACCACAGGCTAAACCAGAGTCGAAAGTGACATTGTTAACCCCCAAACTATCATCAGCACCCCTAACTACAAGATCAGCATTACTATAATTAATAGCAAAAACAGACGCCACCTGACCATCCGGAGAAACACACACAGGACACCGAGCGACAAGGACGACGTCATCACAGATCGGAGGACAAGAGGCGTCGATTAAGCTAGAGGAACAGAGTTCACTATGGGATCAGATACATAAGCCATCGGCGGGGGAGTCGAATCCACAGCCGGCCGCAAATGAGGGAATAACTTAATACATTCCGACTTCTTATGACCCACAGCTTTACAATGCTGACAGAAATTCGAAATTCCTTCAAAAATAACTCTCTGAATATGCCCAAGTTTATCCGGACCCAGCCAAACAGAATCAGGGAAAGTTTTGGAAATGTCAATTTCTACAAGAATACGAGAGACTGAAGGACGTGAACCAACAGCCGTGGCATTATCGGTGTGAATCGGGCGGCCAAAAAGGGAACCCAAACCAAAAAGAATTCGAGGAGAGAATAGGTGAGGACGAAGCCTCGGAAATGAAATCCAGACAGGGACAATCGGCGACTCCTCTGGAAGGTCAAGGAGAGGCGACCACTTTATCATTTTCATGAAACAACCAAAAACGAAATAGGATCGATGCGCAAAAACCCTCCCATAGTCGAGGTCATTCGAAAGCTTGATCAAGACATTCGACTGATCCAAAAGATTAACAGAGAACTCACCCGATAATTTTAGGTTAAAAAAAAACCTACGTATCGAATCCAAAGCTGGCCGCTTAAGCGGAAATTTCCTCACTAAAGCAAACTTAAAAAGTTTCGCAAGATGTTGAAATTCATCCTCCGAAATCCATAAAGTCGGCATACCCCGAATCGTAAACACACAAAAATTCGGAAAAACCTTAGAGACATCAGAACCAGACAACACCTCTTTGAAAGATTTGGAACACTTACCCTCAAGAAAACCAGGGTCTAACCATTTATTCGCCATAAGAAAAGGGCTGAGAGAGACGGAGACGGAGGCGACTAGGTCAAAAGCCCTAGCAGAGCGGCAAAAAATCACTCGTGTATCCTAATAGTGATTTAGAAGTGAGAAAGGATGTTGACTTAAATTTAACAGATGGAGAGATCTGTTTAGTTGAAGCCTGAATTAAATTTAGAAAAATAATTTTTTAAGTATATGGTTGATTAAAAAGATTAATTAATCTACTTAAAATAATCAAACAAAATTAAGACTATTCTAATATAAATTTAATCAAATTTTTAAAGTGTATAAATTTATATTAAAATATTATATATTAAAAAGTATATTATATTTATGTTAAAATAAATTTAATAATTTTTAAGTTCATTTTAGTTATGTTAGATTATCCTAAACAGTTTTTTTTCATTAACCATTTGTAAACTAGCCAAAGGACTTAGGTGAAATGAAGTTGGTAAAACTTTTGCGTTAAAAAAATTAGCTTCTTGAAGCAGCTTTTTATTATAAAAATTAGAGATTTTGTACTAAAAAGCTGGTTAAAGAAACATTAAAATAACCGTCACAAACGAAACCTATCCTCACCGGAAATCAAGCATACAATTTACCCTTTACTATTATTAGCAACATAATTAAGGAGCAATATATGAAAGATAATATATTCAAAGTCAAACTAAAAGGTTGTTAAGTTGGTAATATTCCCTATTGAGACAAGCTAATTGTAGGTGAAGCAGAGCTTAATTAGGCCTAACCACCATTCCGAACATGAGGATTGTTGTTAATTTAGCTCTTAATTAACTAACTGACAAAAATGAACAAATCATAACAACATTCTTTTATATGGATGAGAAAAATTTAAATATCATTCATTTTGTCATGAAATTAATGTAATATAAAATATTATTCTCAATATAAATACAAATGCAAATTAAGAAATTAATATGGAATAAGGAAATATATTTCTCAATGAAAATGTACATGGCAATAGGATGCCATTATTCCAGAAATTCAAAATTACAATTACAACACCATTGTTCAGAGCAACTTCGTAGAACCCCAAAGGGTTAATGGAGGCCCAATGACGTCATCAGTGATTATAAATGGTTAATCATCATCAAACATTTACTTATTTACCCCCTCCCCCCTTGGCTTGGACTACAATCTCAAGCTGTAAATTCTACACAAATAACGCCCCCCCCAAAAAAAAAAACAAGAAAATGCGCAATAGCTCCACCGCGGTCCAGTCCTCCGCCGGGACGGTTACCCCCCGGCGAGACCATCAACAGGCGTAGAAGTCAACCAGCTCATCAAGCGACTCGGGCTGCGGTTCGGCGTTCTCGAGCATCCACAGTAAGTGTTCGAAGAGCACAACCTCGCAGTCGACGACTGTAGCGCCGCCACCGCCGCCGCCGGAGCGATTGACAAGGTTCTTGAAAAGCTGGTGGTCAACGAGATCTGAGCTTACGACGTACCGCCGGCGAGACTTACCGACATATACCTCATGGAACCCGGCGGGGACTTCGTTTCCGCGGAACGACGCGGCATGCCACGTTTCGTACTCTTCCGACCGCCCTGAATCGCTGTCGCCTGTACGGTGGATTCTATTGGAGGAATTCCATCTCTTTATCATGCGCGTCAGCTTGTTTAGTTTCCCGTTCTTCGCCATTGCCAGTGCCACTGGAATCGAGCGGCGGAGCCGGAGAGAGATTGGGAGGGTGAAAGAGGAGAGGTGGTGGACGAAGGAGGTACCGAAGCAACGGGTTTTAATAATGGGAGAGTAAGTAGGTCCAGGAGATGAGAGTAAGAGTTGGGACCATTCAATTTAAACCAAATTATATCAGGAGTTTATATGATGTATTTTTAATTCGAGAAATGCAAAATTAATGATTAAATAAAGATTTTTTATTAAAAAAATATTATTTTATTTTTAGAATAAATAATGACTTTGATCTTATCATATAGTACAAATAACTAATTAATAAATAACTTTTTCTTTTTAAATTCTTATTAATGACCGAAAAATTATCAGTATTTCACTATTTTCTGCTTTTTTTTTTCCCAATGGATGCAAAGGGAGGGCCCATTAGTAGATGATTAGTTAATAAGGCGCCATGTCACAGGTGGTTTGTCTTTTTTTCCATGGGCTCGGAATCTACTTAAAACATTAAAGGTCATGTTACGTGGAACAATTATTACGTCCTCCGATCGAATACAGAGGAACATTTGGTTATAGGCAAAATTCCGCCTATATCGAGGTGTTCCGAGTTTTTTTGGAAAAACTCGGTACACCTCGGTATAGGCGGAATTTTGCCTACAACCGAATGTTCCTCTGCATCCTTACACCGGACCAAATAAAAGTTCTGTTACGTGAGAGTTTTTTTTTTAAGTTATTATTTTTTTAATATTTAGCGAAAATAAAATTGCTTAGAACCTATGTAATAAAAATTAAATACACAAATATTAAGATAATAACACATCCAATTCGTACTAATTATTTGCATTATGAGTGATTGATTATTGTTAATCAATGTTAATATTTTATTAAAATCATTAGTATAACAATTTATCTTGAGCTAAGTATAAAAATATATATATATTGTGTTAATGCAGCTACAACTAAGAGCAAAATATTTATCAATGAGAGCGAACCGATATTGTCCAGAAACTTCTCTATAATGGAGAAAATGATAGATATATTCAATTGAGAAGAGAGAGTTGGTGAACACCTACAACAATAAAAGATAGTGTAGCGATTGGATCGATTATATTGTCAATAACTGATATCGTTAACAACAAAACATTGCATGCAATGTTGCAAGTGTTCAAATATCAGTCATATAGAAATAATATGCAAATCAATTGTCAATAAAGTGCTTGCTAAAATGGTGGAGATCTTTTTTTTTTTTTTTTTTTTTTTTTAAAATTTGGGGGAAAAGCCAATTTTTTTTTTTTCAAATTTGGCAGAAGCCCATCTATTGAATAACAAACGAAATAAAAAGAGAGAACTTATGAAAGAAGAAAAAAAATAAAAAATGTAAGAAAGATGGAACAAAGGAAAACAGAAAGAAGACAAGACAAAACACAAGAACTCCGATCACTAGAGAAACATGAAAAGAGTATATGTGCTCAAAAAGGACTCAAAAAACAAGGCCAACATCCAAAGAACATCATAACATCAAGTTAACAGACGGGCGGCAGCATGAATATGAAGTTAGAAGCCTCTGGTTGCGACAGGATGATAACAGAAGGAAGAGAAAACATGAGTGTCATCACAAAGCTCCAGCACCTAAGCATAAGACTATTCCGCAAAATTCCATGGTTGCCATCCATAGAAGTAATGGCAAGGTGAAGGCCTTTCTCATCATAGTGCAGAGCCCAAAATCTCCCAATCCAATAAAAAGGAAAACAAAAGACCAGATCTAATATATGATGGAGATCTCATCACTTCTTTGAAAAATAGCATTTTAAGTCAAGCCCTATGCAATTAATCCCCGGAGGTGATATCATTAGAAAGGGCGGCCATTTTGATTGATTTTTTTCTCTTATTGTGTGTAGTTGGCAAATGTATATAAGAGTACTATAGTCCTTCACTCTTCTGGCACATTGATTGTTTTTTACACAAAATGAGTTCTTTTTTTCCTTTTTTTTCATAAAAGAAGTAGGACCACGAAATCATACAGAGTAATAAATATGAAGTTGTGACAATATGATTGACAAGATTGGAATTGGGCACGACAATCAATTATTTTGTCTCATTTTTATTTATATTCCACGAACTTTATCATATGAACAAACTCTTTGTACGTTAGAACAAATTTGTTTTCATGCATCAACTTCAATTCTTTCATGAAAGCGATCTATCAAAACCTAATGGGCTAAATGACTCACAATGCTTCAAAAGATAACAAATACTATTTACTCAACTATAGATGTCCACTCATGCAGGTACATCTCAATCCGTTTTTATTTGTGTGCATGTGATGCATAAAAGCTTATTCAACCTCATATATAATATATACATTTATTGGTATATTCATCGATATGAATCATACTCACATATATAATAAAATTAATCAGAATATTTTGTTTCAAATTTTAATTAGAATGAGTCTTATATCTTCTATATCTACTTTGAGCTAGACGCAATACATAAATTGTTAGTATTACACTCATCTCGAACAAGTTTACTAATTTTGACATATATAAATTTTTCTATTTTGCCGAGAGATGTGCTGGTTTTCAATCAAGAGAAGCTTATCAAATGATGCGTTGAAAGCTCATGTGGCTAGCAAGTTGATAGACTCTTTTGATCATTTTGATTGGATGAATGCATCCTCTAATAGTGGGGGAGAGGTGGAGGATATTTTGGATATACACCTAATGAATTTCATAAATTATATAGTTTGCAGGATGGTCTTGTTGTTGATAATGTTGTCTCCCTTAATGCTGGCAGGCGTCGTAGAAGAAAATCCAAATAAAAATGCTTTGGGTTTGTTCTTCAAGTTGGGTGCTACTATTCGTGGTTGATGTTGGGTATTGGTTTCCTTTTTTGGTTGTTTGGCATTTCGGTTAGCTTTTGTTGGTGTGGACTGTGGATTGTGGTGCTGGGGGGTTTTATGGCCTAGACAATAATGAGGTAGTTTTATGCTCTCCATTCTGCTTGTTGGCAACCACTGGAGGTATTCATCTGTGTGGCATGATGTTTGTTCCTCCTCTGGATGGCCCCTGCCTACGGTTTGGGTGGTTGCAGAAAGTTCACCATTAAATGAGCCTGACTAGCTTTTTATCCTAATGTCTTCGTTTATGTCTGTTGTTTTGACATGACTTTTTTAACCTGTATGTGTTGCGTTGTCCGTCTTGGAATTGCTTCTATCTTTCCTTTTTATTTGGAATAAATTATCCTTTTGTTTGTAAAAAAAAATCAAGAGAAGCTTGTCAAATCATGGCATTAAACCCACTCAAGTGCGTACTTAGCTAGCTAACGTAAGGTTATTTTGGGAAATTTTTTGTATTTTTCTCATATATTACATACATTTTAAAGAAAATAAAGCGAATTTTAGATCTTCCAGGTTGAAATTTTCAAGGATTATCTGAGTTTTTTTAATTTTTCGCTTGTTTTGGCATAGCCTTTTGAATTGAATTGATAAGCCAAACTTTAGCTTTCTGATAGCAAGGAAGTTATCGAAATCAACAAAGAAGCCAAAAAAGAGTTGACAACCTTTCCTGAGCTCCATGTGATTTGTACTCCCGTCTCATAAATTACAATGAGACAAAGGCCTTGAATTGGGGAAGCAAACATACATTATGCAAGCTACTTTTACGCCTTTATTATCAAGATTATCTAGAGTTAATGATTTATCTTTATCCATATTTCATAAAAATTTATATCAAAATATCTTATTATTATTTTGACGCATATAATAATTAATTTTGTTATATTCGGGTCAACAAGATTTGATTTGGGTTAAACCCTTACCCAACAAGTTAACCTAAATTGAGACAACTATATATATAAAATCTAATATAGAATATCCCAATTGGTGAGGGTGTGGGAAATGAGCTAGTGGGGGCCGAGAAGGAGTTTAATGCTTTCTTTAATTTAAATGTGAATCACATTGTTGAGAAGACATTCTCCCATGGATGTGGGAAACGATGGCGGCGTAAACCCAAAAGGAATTAATTGTGATTGTTCTACTATCATTGGGGGCCTTCTGTTGCGTTGTTGGTCGGTGCGTGACACTCTGATGACTGTCTTTTGTGGATGTGGTTGGCTTTCGTTTGATTTGAATGTAATGTTGGGCTTTGCAGCTGTATCGTTCTTTTGTGGGCAATGATGTGCAGCTTTTTGTTCACCACCTGAACAGTCGTGACTTGTTGGCAACTATTGGTAGTACTTTAGCTTGTTTATCTTCTTTGTGGATTGTTGCTTGTTTCCTCCTCTGGATGGTCCGAGCCTGGCGTATGGGTAGTGGCAAGGAACTTTTGCTAATTACTGAGCCCGTCTGGCTTCTTCATCTTCATCACTAACTGCTTTTCTCTTCATTTCTAACTTTGGTCGTGTAATGCTAATTTATTCTTGTTTTGCTTGGTTCTATCCTTCTTCATTTGATAAAATAAAATATCTACATTAATTTTAAAAAAATAATATAGAATCTCCCGAAAAATCTATCTAGAATTGCTCATAATCTCTCTTTCTAACTTGCCTTTATGTAGCTCAATTCAAGTTGTTCCTCTCTAATTCAGAGGAGCTCAACTGGATTCTATATAGATTAATTCCTTATGAGATTCATCAAGACACATCCTCTCTCTCTCTCTCTCTCTCTCTCTCTCTCTCTCTCTCTCTCTCTCTCTCTCTATTTCTTTGGTTTACTGGATTGATTCACTATGTTAAAATATTATTGTCATTCCACAAACAACTTTAGATCAAAAATTATACTTAACGTTGATAATTACATCGTTAAAAGAAATGTACCGACCTATTTAATGGTGTACATGAGTAAAGTCTTAGCGTGCTAGCTCAAGCATTGCTTGGCTTAGGTTTTTAAGAAAATGAGTTAAATTTTTGCTTATATACTATTCTCATTTATTTGTCGAGCCAAACATAAGTAGCTTCTCAATATGAAGCATATTCAACTCTCATACATATTACATAATATGCATGTCCTTACATAAATATGTTCATTCCTATAAATAAATAAATAAATTATATAACAAATTCATGACCATCTAAATTCTGGTTTAAGCAAACTTATGGTGGAAACAAATGTTTCGAAGAGATGAGCCCAATAACACTAAAACAAATATGATCCAATTTCAAAATGAACCCAAACTTTACAACTCTATTTGAGGAACCAGATAATTTATAAATCTTGTGTGCTTATACTCAACTTGAGTAAGAGGAATCCAACGAACATAATATTGCACAAATTTAATATCATTGAGGCACTTAAATGACTAACATATAATTTATGGATTGTTTATGGATTTAAGTTAAACTAAATATCACTAAAAAAAATATATAAATAAGCTCTCATTCTTAACATAAAAAGTACATGAAATAGGACCTTGGAGCCCGTAAGAAGTTTTACTTATTATTATTGTGATTTGATTATTCTCACTCAACTATTATCATTTGGCCACAATTATTTTATTATAGTCGTCTAATTATTATAGCACGATCACAATTAATCAACTATTATTATCTGACTAACGTCATCCAATTATCATTATCTAATTACTGTCATCTGACTACAGTCATATAACGATTTATACTAAATTTCTTCATGCTCCAACTCAATAGAGCTCTTTCAACTTAATATGATGATAATCTCTTTATGTACTATCATAATAATCTAACACATAATAAAATATAAATTATTTCATATATTAAAAAAAGAAAAGAAAATTTTAAAACATAGAGAAATCAGATGATTTTCTTAAGACTTTATGTCCATAATAATTAAATAAAAATTTTTGATAAATAAAAAACCTAAAATAAAATTATTTAAATGTTAAAACCATAACTTATTCTTTAATTTAATAAATATAGGATGAAAAAATAAAAATAACCCATGATTTGATCTTTCTAAATTTCCGAGAATTATTTAAATGACAGATTGCGCATTTATCTTGTCCTAGTTGATGTTCTAATGCTGATGTAAAAAAATCCATTTAATATTTTAAATAATAACTTTTATTTTAAGAATTTTCCGTAGTCCTTAAATTCTTCCATCAGCAAAAGTTTAAAATGCAATTTTCAAAAAAAAAAAAAAAAGTACAGAAAAAAATCAGTATCAACATCAACTATTTGGCACTAAACAAGTCTTTTCGAGGTGAATTAGAAGTCCAGATGCCCAAATACGTCAAATTGCACAGCTCATTTATAACTTAATTATTCTAAGTCAAATCTATTTCGTCGACTGTGAATGGAAAAACATTAAAAAAAAGTTACAGATAGTAAAAAATTTACATAAATAGACAAATATTTATATAAAGAGTTAAAGATGCACGATGCAAATTATTAAATATTTAAATAAAACCTGATGAGTTTTAATTTTTTGATGTTTTTTTTTAATAAATCAAACATAGAATTTGAATATCATGAAATAACTATTTTAAGTAAATTTGTAACTCACCCAAATTAAACAAATTTAAAATATAAGAAAAAATCACCTTAGAACCCCATAAATCAATTTATATAACATTCAATAAAAATAAAATGAAAAACAGTTTATATTTAAGAAATTAAATATATACTATTTCACATAAAATAGAAGTAAAAAAATAAAAAAAATTATCCCAAATAGCTGGTTAATTAGTTTTTTATCTCCTGTACGGACGCCGAACGCCGTCCAGAGACTAATCAGAATACGCCACATCACCCCCTACTCGATACCTGGCTCGTTACTGCACGGTACCGCAGCTCGGTACTTAGCTCGGGACTACTGGCGTGGCGTATTCTGATTGACCTCCTGACAGTGTACTTCGTTCGGCATCCACACAGAATAATCTCTCTTTTGAGATAACCTTTTTGTCTTCTCTTGCAATAAAAAAACAACAAAGCATGGTTAGACCATAATCCCTTCGTGCCTTCATCACAAGAAATTGGCATCTTGCTATCTTAAAGCTTTGTTTAAAGCACCTAAAGAAAGAAGAAAAAGAACTAAATGCCATAATTGTGTCGGTGGGGGTATATAGCCGTTTGTTAGAACAGCCAAACAAATCAGTATTGTTTGAAGTATTAATTAATAAGATGCAGATAACTAAAAAATAAGTTCTCTAATCATATAGTTTTTTCTTCATTAATCATGCAACTGACTCATAGATTAGGATAATCCCCCAATAAGTGACAAATAATTAGGTGCGGACACCGGACGAAGAAAACTGTCTGATTTTCTCTTGTCTATAGTGAAAGTACAGTCAAAGCACAGCTAATACATTTACTATGCTTTGATTATACTTTCATTATAGACAGAGAGAAAATCGAACGGCTCTCTTCAACTCATGCGCTCATCTAATAATTTCTTCCAATAAAGAGCTGATTAGTTTATCTTAGGTGGTCCCTCGTATTAAATTGCTATGACTTTGTAATTATATTCCTGACATGCATAGCACGATTTGTTCAGAATTTTAGCATTAATGATGACTCGCTGGAATCATGACTGTCTAACTGCAAAATAAGTTATTTATATAAGGCCAAAGGTGCGGCCAAAATATTCCTCTTTAGTAATGTTCACAGTTCAACAACTTCATTATTTTGGAGGAGAGAGAGAGAGAGAGCCCTCAGGAATCAGGATGTGACCATATGAGTTTGATAGAATTTGTATGATCTGAGGGTCATATTGTCACAATCAAAAACAGATATTCAATTTTTTGTCTTGCTGTGGGATTTGATTGATTCCATCCAGAATTGGATACCATTATACCAACAACAGCAATAAACAATAATAGGACATTGCATCACGTCAAATCTCTAACCGTTTTGGGATTTCTTTTTTATTTTTCTCTTTTGTTTTTTTTTTAGTTTATTTTATTTATTTTATGAATTATGATATGAAAATAAAAATATATTTAATATTTTAAAATATTTTTAAAATTTAATAATATGTATATTTATGATAATAAATGGCTCGGTAGATATAAGGAGGTAAGTTAAGAGAAGAGAAAGAGATGATCGGGCATGTGGTGAGAGTATTGGCCTGCTGGATAGAATTGTGTCAGTTAGCTGAATATATCAATTCAAATGAGAAGCTAATCCTCAATTCATGAACCTTCGAATTGCCCATGTCATGACAAATGTTTAGAGGGAAATTCAAATATAATTACTCTTTATTTATAAGATTGAATATATCTCATAATAAGGCAATTGGAGAATACATGCAACTTTAGAAAATCATAATGAGAACAGAGAATGATAGAGGGAAGGCTTAATTACCTCATATATTAGAAGTATTTATAGTTATCATGATATACTTTCAACACACAACGACCCATCAACTTCTCATTAATTATTAACTCAACCCAAATTATTCATTATAATTATTAATATTGGCACATCCAAGTCACTACATCCCCTTCTTTTTCATTATGCTCGATAATGAAAGTAAAATTTACGTTAACCCATATATGTCATAAACCACATGAGTTGGAATGCATTTTCTTTATTGGTAAAGTTGTGAGTTATATTAAGTGCAAGAACTTGAAGACATGAATATATCAAGATAAGGAGGTAGGTATTGTTGGATGTCTCTTTCAAGTAAGGTTATAATATTAAAGGTCGAACACTTTTAGCTTCTTTAAAGTTAAAGTTTTAAGTTACATTATAAATTCTTGTATTTGCTTTAGAGTTAGATGGAGGGTTATATTATAGTGCTATGCTTACATAGATTAATTTTTTAGGCTATCATTTTTCGTTGTGATGTCATAAATATAGCTCGAGCACTCTCCAATATAAAGTAATCATTGATGTGAAATGGAAATTTCTATTTGTTAATAATTTAATTTAATTAAATATAAAGTTAAAAATTTATCTCAAATTTAAAGACCAATATTTTTTTTTTTTTTTGCATATTGACTTTTGCATGATCATTTGGCCTTAGTTTAACATCATTCGAATTCCATTTTGAACTTTTTTAATTTGATCTTATCCCACTTAATATTATAATATCATATCCTTCTTTGATCTTCTAAAATATCGTTCATAACTTTAATCAAGTGTTTTCTTACGGCATAACTCTCTTGATGAAATTAACTATAAAAGTTTGTATTATGAGAAAATGAACATATTATTATTATTATTATAGAGAGAGTATGTTTTTTTTTAAATCTATCAATGTATTATAGTTTATTTCCTTATAGAATATTTAAAAGTCAATTGTATATATCATATGCCTTATATTATACATATATGAAGGATTTATTTTTGAACACTTAATGTGGTAGATTCCTTAATCCTAATAACATCTCTTTTCATTTAAGAATTGGCTATCATTTTCATATTGTAATATGTAACCAATCAAGAGCAATCGAACACAAAAAACGTATGTAACTAATCTAGAGCAATCGGACACAAACAATCTCTAATGAATAAAAAGTCTATAGAGGTTATAAAAACTCTAAAAAAATTCAATTCTAATAAGATGATAACATAACGAGCAAAGGTTATAACAATGAGATGACACAATGTGAATGCTTATAATAAGAGTTTTTGCGAGCTAATTAGATGGACCACCAAACAAGTGGAAATTATGGAGATAGTAGACCCCTTCATGTGAAGTCCTCACATTTTATAAGAGGGGAAGGAATGGGAGGATTAGTTGTGTTCAATATAAATGATGTTTGATGTCCCTTTATTGCACTCTAATTCTAACGATTTTGATTTCGTTAGAATCATCATGATGATATGATCTTTTTGAATATAAAATTATATGTTTTGAGTCCATTTGACCCCTTATATAGCATTTGAAGACAAAATTTACTTAATTAATCCATTTTAAGTTGATTTAAATGTAATGGGATGTATACTTTATATGAAAGTCATATTTCATTGAATAAAGTTTTTATAATCACAATAATAAGTAAAGTCCTAACAAAAAGAGTTGCACCCAAGGATATCTTCTAACATAGAAATACATTCATAAATAGGGTCTATGTTTTTACAATTAGCTAGTATTTAAGATATAATTTAATCTTGTATGTGCATACCATCAAAAATTGCAAATCGAGTACATGAAATTTCAAGTGCAACAATCCTTAAGAATTAAAAAGCAACACATTTACTTAAAGTAAGAAAATAAATGTGGACATTATATAGCTATGTTAAAAAATCATTGCAATAGTTTTGCTTCAAGGTTATTAGGAAAATTTTTGGATTAAAAAGTGATGAGTGAACTTTTTCTTATTAGCTATTTTTTTTTCTTGTATACAAAATCAACTAAATAAGCAAAGAAATGGACAATTTTTTTATGTGAAAATCTTATATGTGGACACCATAATACCTAGCCCAATTATAACGATAAAAAATTTCATTAGAAAAAAACTACATTATATTTGTCACCATTGAAGTTTTTTATGGGGCTTTCTTATAGGATTCCTTTTGGATGGTCAGAAAAAGATGATGATGCTGGGCAAAGGCTAATAATGTTCTCTCATGCATTAGTTGTGAGCTAAGTTGTATTGTATGATAGTATAGCTAATAATTTCCTCATCTATTCCCCCAATAGTAATGTATCTACTTGTAACAGTATAGATTATATTACTTTATGTCATATTAACCATTGTTGGCAATTCAAATGGTTGGTAACACCATCAAGGTTGATATATGAAGTTTGTTGATATTGCTATTGCATTAGAATTACAAGCATGGATAGAAAATGAGGATTGTTGATGGCTAGAATATTCGCGGAGGTAGAGTGAGTGAATTTTTTATCTTAGCGTTGCACGAATGTTCAACACACAAATAAAGAAGATAAAATACCAAAATTTTTATGTAAAAAATTTTGAAAATAGTAAAAACTATAGTGTCATACCCAGTCGAAATGATTCTACTAATTTTAATTAAGTTACAACACTTGACCCTTTTTTTTTTTAATTTGGGAACGGTGAAATTATAATAGTTTGGAGAGTTGAGCTGAAGTCTGACATCAGTCGATAGCGAGTAGAAGTCCGACGTCATTCAGTAGCCGAGCG
Source organism: Dendrobium catenatum (assembly GCF_001605985.2). Taxonomy (NCBI): domain Eukaryota; kingdom Viridiplantae; phylum Streptophyta; class Magnoliopsida; order Asparagales; family Orchidaceae; genus Dendrobium; species Dendrobium catenatum. The sequence goes on along the minus strand of NW_021536486.1, from coordinate 780,677 downwards.
GAAGTCCGACGTCAGTCAGTGGCCGAGCGGTAGTCAAGGAGGAGTTTCGAGGCAAGTGAAATATCATATTTCTCTTCTTTCATTGGTGGCCAGCCAGCCAATTTGGTCGCTAAATTGCATCCAGTACTAATTTTTTAGCCAAGATTGCCCGATTTGAATATTTTTTAGATCTCCGAAATCATTTTTTGACATTTTGAACTCAATTTTGACACTTTCGGAGCCCAACTGAACCTCTATCGCCACGGGCGGATCCCCCAAAGGATTGAGGGCGGGCAAATGCCCACCCTAAATTTTTTTAAAAAAATTTAGATATTGTATTTTTGAATATTTTGGGCATTTTCCCCCCTCTTAAAAAAAAAATTGCCCTAATTTTATTAATCGTAAGCGTATTTGCCCATCCACCACAAAAAAAAAAAAATTTTTTTGCCCACCCTGAAAAAAAAAGAGCTAGATCTACCCCTGTCTATAGCTGATTTCAATAAATTCCTAAGTTTTGGAGCACAATTTTTTAATTTTTTTTGCTCCAATCAATGTGCAAACTTAATGACATAACAAATTTATATCATATGTATTTTATTTGGTTCACAGCCTCGAGAAGACGTCCATGTTGATGTGAGACCTCGTTCCCTTACTGTTCCTCTCTGACTTGGATTTTCCTCCCAGGATCGTCCGGGACGATATTGAGATCGTCCAGGACGATCTGTACTGTTCAAAATATCGGCCTGAGAATAGTTCTGGGAACCGTCCAGGACGATCGATTTTGGTCTGATCGTCCCGGGATGATCTTGCGATCGGTCGGGCCGATCAGTGTAATGATATAAGAAAATCAGCTCGTTTTGAGGAGAGAGAAAATCATTTTTAAACAAAATATCTGATTTGAGGAGAGAGAAAGAGAAAGGGAAAAGAGGAAAAGCTTGGTTTCGGAGGCCGCATATAAAAAATTATATAAATAAATACCCAAAAATTCTAAAATATGTATATAAATCCTCCAAAATATCAAACCCTACCATGCAAGTTGTTTGTGGGCACTCTCCGTAAAAGTTCCATATACTTCATTAAACTATATTAACAAACAGTATTTTGCAAAAGGCAACAGTATTAAGCTCTGTGGGTCCGCATGTGGACAAATTGACCCACATTTTTTCGATGCGTACTGAGTCAACCGATAAAGGCAGTGGACGACAGCAGGAGTATACTGTATTGTGCTTTGTGCTGACCTTGACCCGAAAATGTGGCCCCAAATTACACAATTTGTTTATAACTTGACAAAAAATCCAGATTGTAAAGGAAATAGAATTTATGCAAATATTTGTTTGTCGCAAGCTCTCTACTCCTTCAAGATATTAATATTATATTGATCGCCTCAGTGTAACATCGCTGGAATGCATGTGCTCACGCCTGATTTTGATTTGCGTAAAGGAGAAATTATTATGTGCGGAATTCGAATGGGAAGAATCGTTCGGATATATGAGTGTACATATTTGTACATAGTATGTATCAAATTTTTATATGCATTATGTGTATACTCACAGTCCCAACTGTTCTTTCCGTCTGGACTCCACACAGAATAATTTTTTCTTCAAAATAATATACTTAGGATAATATAATTTTTTTTATTTTTTTTTTGGTTTAGTGTATTAATGATTTGAAAGCTATTTATTTATGGATTTATTGAGGGATAATAAAGCATTGTTGTTTGTTGGGTTGGGCCCGACATGCAGTGTGCAGATCATTAAGTACCCGTCTATCTATTCAGGTGACAGGCAGGCTTTATTTTTATAATTATTTTGTTGTTACTTTATAAGAAAATAGGTGAATTAAAACAAAAGGAAGGTTAAATGTTAGCCCACCGTTTGTTTCTGTGTTCTATGTGCTTGTCCACTTTATATAAAATAATGTGATAGAGATATATCACAATAACATCATATATTTTTGTGACTATTTGAGATGATTATATGAATCATTTTCTCTTTCTATGTCTTATTAAGAGTTAAATGCTTATTTAAATTGAATAAATAAAAGTCATTTCTTATACTTTCTAGACATGTCTTTTTAGGCCTATTTCTGTCTTTCTTAGTTTTGTCATTGTTAGATCTCTAATCCTGAATAAGAAAAATAAAAGTTAATAACAAACGTAAAATATATATAATTATCATGACATAAATTCTTTATTACAATATGATAGAGATATATAAATTTTATAATAATAAATTGCATTGTAGTTTATCATGACATAAATTCTTTATTAAATATGTAGTTTCCTATGATGGAGGTGGAGTATATTGGAAGGTGGAGACCCAGCAAGTAGAAGGTAAAAAATGATAAACTACATCATTGGTTGATGGCAGTCCTCAAGGAAAAAGGGATGATGATTTTTTATACTAGTTTACTACAAACAATGACAATTTGTGAGCATCAATCAATAATAAGTTCCGGTGGACGATGGATGATAGTGGTGATCATCGGCATCATTTGATAATAAACAGATGATGATAGATGTTGATGCAAATGCATGGCATGTGGATAATTAAGCATGGACCAATGATGTGGGTATTGGTGTTTTTTTTTTTAACAATAAAATAATTCTATTCATAATCTCAAATTCAAGGATACAACCATTTCAAATGTAAGAAAAAAGAAAAAACCACAGAAAACAAACTGACAAAAAATACAAGCTAAGAAGACGGCTCAGCGAACAGCCAAGGCACCCAGCATCCCGTCAACCCGCACAGGCCGTCCAGTCAGTGAAGAGCAAAACCCAAAAAGCCAACCTGAATCACTCACCAACGGTTGCCACCAGCAAAGCTGACCAGGACGCGAGCCCCGACCACATCATTGCCCATAGCCACAAAAACCTGCCAATCCAACAATAAAACCAACAAAAACCGAGCAACAGCAAGAAGAACAACAAAGCTAACGGAAACTCATCGGGGTATTGGTGTTATTTCACAATATTGTTTGACTTTGGGCTCGTAGTGGTGAGCGTCAGTGTTAGTTAATGCCAAGTGATGAATGGCTAGCTAGTGATGATAGACATACATAAAAAATTATTTATAAATCTCTAATTGTATACAAAGGTCTTAAATTTTTGTAGGGGTGTTAGAGTTAATTACATCATAAATCTAAACTCTCTATCTAATAGTTAGAAATCCGTCCCATTTTATCAATGTGCTCATTTTGATAATAAGCCTATAAATTTTGGAGGACGTTTAAACCACTAAAACAGCCTTAATAAGTTTCCAAAAATGTTTATAAGACTTTGTTTTAGCCATTTGAACTCAAATTTAATGTATTATAATATTGATAGGTTAGTCTTATCGAATTGCACTATCTCAACTATAAGTTTGGCGAAAATGAATTATATGATATTAAAGTCAAATTAAAAAGATTTTAATCAAAATACTAAAGAACTTTGAGAGAGAAAAAAAATATGATTAATTAGATAAATTTTATAGTGCCAAATTACTTGCTCATCAATATTATCTATGTCAAAATATTTTGGATGAAAAATCATATTTTTAGGAGAAACCATTCCTTAAAATAACCTAAAGCTCTCCCTGAAATCATGAACCAAATAATTTTTTTTATCAATCATAATTTTACATTTCAATAGACACTACAGAAAAATTCCAATTGCATGCAAATTTTTCAACGGATTTGCAATGGACTATTTTCCGGCGGATTTCTGACATACTATGATGAAATATTTCCAACTAATAGTCAAGTATACTTTCGACGGATTTGTTTCCGGCGTATTTTAATAATTTCTGAAAAATAAATTCATTATTTTATAGCTTATTGCATAATTTTATAGCTTATTGTAATTAATTATAAATTTAATCAACTAAGTTTGATTAATTGATAGTTAAATAAATTATTTTAATTATTAATTAAAATATTTACTTTTAATTTATTTTAAATAAGTTATTAAATTAATAATTAAATTAAATAAGTTATTAACTTAAATAATTAAAATAAGGTGTTAAATTAATAAATAACTTATTTTAATTTAATAATATATATTAATTAATTATTAATTTAATAACTTATTTTAATTATTTATTCATTTTGAAAGTCTAATTGTGAGGAAGTCTAGAATTTATATATCTTATGAAGGGACTTAAAAAAATAAAAAAAATAAAAATATATATATCTTATGAAGGGACTCCAATCTTCCTCCAAAAAAAGGAACAATTATTACGCCCTCCGACCGGACGTAGAGGAACGTCCGATCGGAGGCCAAATCGCGCCAAAAAATAAGAAATACCGAGCAATACCAAACAATAACGAGGAATACCATCACGAGAAGACTCAATACCGACAAATACCGAGTTATACAAAAGTTGTACCGAGTTTTTCTATAAAAAAAACTCGGATAACAAACTTTGGTATTGCTCTGTTATAGCCTCGGTAATAATCGGTATTGATCTTCACAGAGCGCGTATTCCTCGTATTATAAAATTAATACCTAGCCAATAATACGGAGCAATTACCGAGTTTTTTGCGGATTTGCCTCCGACCGGACGTTCCTCTACGTCCTTTACACCGCTAATAAAAGTTCCAAAAAAAGGGTAATTATTCTCATGTGGATAGATCAAGACTTTACGATAGGTGTTCGCATGCTCATAAGTTCAATGTGACTCTAAAATTTTTATTTAGTAAAAATTAGATAGATCGATTATCCTTATTGGACCAAATAAAAATTGATGAGTGATGCTTTGAATTCATAAAACCCTGCGTGGAGGCTTCATATCATATCATTTGCCTCCAAAATACATATAGAATCGAGAAGAGTTCTCGAAATACATAAACCCTGCGTGGAGGTTTCTATCATTCATCAACAAATAAAAATTGGTTTGCTCTAATTTGGATGGATAAGACTAATGAGAGACAATTGGGTAGGGTGGGTGGAGGTCAAATTTCGGGTAACGGTTCGGGTTGGGCGAACCCGAACTGACCCGGGTGGAAAAACGGGTCGCACCCTAACCGACCCGGTTAGAGGAAACGGGTCGGAAAATCCGAACCGGATCCCGACAACGACGGGTTTAGCCGGTGAACCCGACCACGACCCGGAACCGCGCGGCAGCTCGCGCAGCAGGCGACGGCAAGGCAGCGCGCGGCAGCTCGCTGCAGCAGGCGAACCGCAGGCAGCGCGCGGCAGCGCTTGCCGGCAGCGCGCGGGCAGCTCGCTGGGCAGCGCTTGCGGCAGCGCGCGGCACGCTGCGGGGGCAGCGGGGAGCAGCAGCGAGCGGGAGCGGGCGGGCAGCCGGCGCGGTGCAGCGGGGCAGCGGCGCGGCAGCGGGGCTGGCAGCGGGGCGGGCAGACGGCGCATTGGCAGCGGGCAGCGGGGCAACGGGCAGGGGGCGGGGCAGCGGGCAGGGCGGGATTTCGAAAATTTTTTAACTAAAACGGTTGGCGGTTGGACCCGGCAACCCGCCGGGCAACCCGAACACCGACCCGTTTTGTCAAACGGGTCGAATCTGTGCAACCCGAACCCGACCCGTTTTTCAAACGGGTCGGGGTTCAGCCCGATTTTTCGGGTCGGGTCCGGGTCGCGGTTTTCGTGTCGGCAAATATTGACAACCCCTACAATTGGGTTTACCTAATAATTAATAGTAAATTAATTCAGGAAGATGAGATAGAAATAAAACTAATTAGCAACCTATCAAATAGAGCAACTAAAGACTGTCATTTGGGATGGCTTTCCTTACCACTTTCTTGAATCAGCTTTATTACATCAAAATTTAATTTTTGTTACCTACAAAGCTGTTTTAGAAGCATTAAGAAGAAAGTCATTCCAAAACTAAGGCTTCCGGCTATTTAGGGACAGCTTTTTTATTGCTTCTTGAAGCCAGAACTTTTTTTTAGTATAAAATTTAAATTAATACTTAGTTTTATTAAAAAGTTGATTCAAACAAATAGATAAAACTGCTTTTTCTTTTGTCTCACATATAAATATCTAGCGTGTGCAAAGTGACCATGGCTTATAAACTAAGTACTAGTGTAGCGATAAAGAAGAATAAACATCATATACAAAGATAATATACATATTAATATATAAATTAAATAAGTTTAGGTGTGAAAGCTGTTTGATTGATTCATTTTTACAAACTTTGCCCTATCATCAACTAAAAAATGCCCAACTTAAATCTTTACTCTCAATGAAGTTATCAACTTTATTAAAATAAAAGATTTAAAAACTTTTCACATTTATTGTCTGCTTATGTTTTTCCTGTTATAATTTGATTGTCTTATTTTATTTATTTATTTATATATATTTTTAAATATTAAATAATTGTATTAATTTAATTATTTTATTTAAATTATTATATTGGTTTATATATAAAATTTTGACCAGGAGAGCTAATGCCGCCCCTGTTCATTTCATTGTATTTTATTTTGTGATTTACCATTCTTGAATAAAATTTGCTTTGTACCTTTTAATTTAATTATTTCTAAAAAATATAGGGCGCTTATGACACATTGTGAAGCTTATAGTGTACTATTCACAAAATTATTCATTCGGCATACGGCCCAGCCCAATGAATGGGCCTAAGCCTAAGATCACAATTGGGCCAATGTTGGCCTAGATTAAATTTGGAATTATTATAGTTTTGGCTTAGATTTGAAGTCGAAAGTTATCGCCACATTGCACACAACTTTTTCAATTGACATCAAACATGAAATGGTGAGAGAATCGAAGACAACCAAAAAACTCTAGCAGTTCTATTCAAACATTTGATGCTGATGATTACACCAGCCACATTGGTGCTTAACTTCATCATTTGACTATCTCGACTTCATCAGACAACCAATCGCCAACTACCATAATTCATTCGCCAATCATTCAATCATATCATTTGATTCCCATCCCTAATACTCTCATCACCGATCATTACCACTCGACAATCATCATTCCAAATCCTCTTGCAAAACTAACAACCATCCCAATATTGCAGGTCTTCAATTATTCTCTTGAATTCATAGAAATTTAAAGTTCTAATTATACATAGTTTTATAATCTTGTATTCTTCCAATGAGAAGAAAGAGGAGGCTTACAACAAATCTATATTAATTAATCATTTTTATTGAGTTAGGCCATGTAGTTTTTTATCTTTTTTGTAATTTTCATGTAAAAAATTGGGGTTAATTTTTAAACTAAAGACATCAAATTTTGTTTGTTTAATCAGTATATGTCATGAGTACTGGAAGTTTTTCATTGTTCTGATGTAAGGTGGTCGGTTATGCATCGATACAAATATGTACAACTTATATCGGGGGTCAGTTTATCGCCCTATGCAAGTGTTAAGCAACCCAAAGTTAGAGCAGCTAAGTGAATGTTCTAAAAGGACTTAAGTTGACAAGCCAAAGTACCTATGACGTTAGTGATGTCGTTTGCCCGTTTTAGGAAATCAGTTTAGTAGAAGGCATGCATGAGTATTAATGCCTACTATATTCATTTTATTTTTTATCAGGATCTTAAGCAATAAAACTAGAAACTTAAAAAATCTCTCTCTGAAATCACAATTTCAGCATATAATAAAAATATAATATATGAATAATCAATAAAACTTATAATGCCAAATTAAAATAAGTATAATAATTTTTAAAACTAATTCAAACTAAAATTTAGTCAAAGGTAATTATAACTCAAAATTTCTTTTCTATTTCGGAAAATATGTATCCGAAATATCATAATAAATTATTTAATTATTTAATAATGTAATAGATAAGCTAAACAATCCAAAGAAAATATTATTTATCTTAAATAAATGATAAATCTTATCATAATATTAAAATTAATCCAGCATATCCTCAACCATTATTCCCCCTTCCTCCAAATAAGTCCACCACAAAAAGCGACACCTTCACATTTGTAGGGCTCTCACTGCCGCCCGCATTCCTTCACCGGTCGCAGCCGAATGCCTCGATTCATCCGCCGAGAGCCTCATTAGTCATTAAAAACAATTCATTTAACGCCGGCTTGTCCCGTCTGCATCCTGCCCCGCAAATTGCAACATTGGTTCATGGAGAGGATTTAATTGGAGGATTACCGTCAGCGTATTAGACGGAACAAATTGGAGGGAATAAATATGAATAAAAAATTTCAGTACTTTAGCATTTATTTTTTTAAATAAATCTTATTTTTTAATTAATTATTTATTTAGTATAAATTTGCTAATCTTAAAAATAGTTTTTAACTTTTTAATTATTAAAAATTTTATTAAAATACATGATATGGTGCCACCTTATTGACGTTTTCAAAGCTTATAAATAAAATGGTTGAGGGAGTAGGGCTTTAATTTATTTGAGATAATTTTTCTTATTGTTTATTTTTTTTATCATTAATTTTTATTTGATCACTATTTTTTTTATTTTAAAAAATTATACTAAAAAGTTGTTTTTTTTACAATATTTTTACAAGACAATAAAAAAATTGTCCCAAATAAAATTTTTACTTTGGTTGATGATGAAGAGGTCAGTATAGGTTTTGTGTTTAAAAAATATTAATCATTAGTCAATTCATTAACCTAAATGAGTTTACCCTAAAAAAAATAATGTTTGTTAACCTCTTTGATAATTCTGCAAAATTATGTAATTATAATATGATTATCTCCTTAGTTGTGCATACATCATTAATATCATTTATTTTAACATTCTGATTATTATATAAATTTTATTAAGATTTTCTTATTAATTATTGCTCAATCAACTCTCATGATCAAATTTTGATTATAGACGAGGCTTTTTTTGTTTGACTCTGTAGCGGCCGGCTATGACTTCTTTGATCAACGAGAGCATTTCGCAAACAGAAAATATTGTTGCATGTGTTAAAAATATTTTTTTTTACTATCACTTAGGTGTCTTGGAAATATCTAGGGATGGAAAAGAATCGAACCGAGTTGAGTATGTGTGTGTTCGTATTTGAGTTTGTTTATTATCAATTTGTTCAAGTTCGATTTGAGTTTGATTCGAACTTTTTTGTTTGTGTTCAAGCTTGATTCGTTTAAATTGATAGGTTTTCATGTTTGGTTCATATTCAACCTATTTCATACTTATCAAGCTTTAAACAAACAAGCCTTATTGAGCTACGAACTAGTTGTACTTCTAGATGTACATTTATTTTACAAATGAGTTTTATCGAGCCTTCTAACAAACAATTACATCGAACTTATCCGTGAACATAACTAGCGAATTTTTTAAATTATAAAGCAAGCTCATTCGCGAACATATCTAATGAGTATTATTGAGCTACTAAATGAGCTCGTTTAAGAACAAATGATCTATGATTCATCTTATATTTGTTTAGAGAGTAGGTTATTTGCGATTTTAGGTAGATGTGGGAAGTAAAAATACATCATTAAATGATTTTAAATAGGATTAGTAAAAATAAATTATTAAATTATTAAATTTAACAATATATATTTTTTTAGAACTCTAATATAGTTCTAATCGAGCTCTAATTGAGCTTCTTAACAAGCTTGTTCATGAGCATTAAACGGCACTATTCATGAACATAAATGAACTAAATGTCAAGTTGTTCAACTCATTTATTTAGCTATCGAGTATTTATCAAAAGTGTTCAAGCTCATTAGTTTATCTTATCAAATGAACATGAACGAGCTCTTATCAAGCTGAGCCACAAGTAACTTGTCAAATGCTTGATTCATTTGCAGCCTTTGATCTCATATGGTGGGATAAAATCTTAATGTTGATGTTATTTGTGTTGTTATAGTTTCTCTTTCATGTAATAATATATTTTAACTGCTCCATTTTAAACTAAAGATGAAATAAAAAAAAATTTAAGTAATCATCCAAATAAAATTTTTATGAAATGATTTGAAAACATAAAAAATAACTTTCATTTCAACCTAAGAAAACAAAAATTTGATCAAAATCAAAGAAAAAGAAGAAGAAGAAGAAGAGCTTCTTAGTTGCTCACTCATTAGGAGACTCTGGATCAAAAAATTAATGTTAAACTAATTTATTATTTTGTTTTTTTTTTTTAATAAAAACCCTTCAAATTGCCTTCTTCCTGCAAGAAGACCAATAAGGGAACAAACTCACAAGCATATCCTAAAAATGAATTCACCAATTCAGATTCTTCCACTCTCCACCGTCTTCCAAATCCTCCTCCTTACTCTCTTGATAATCATCAAATCACTCGCAAGCTCACCGGAGGAAAATACACCCGCCTTCTTCATCTTCGGCGACTCCACCGTCGACGTCGGCAACAACAACTACATCGATACCATCGCCAGAGCAAACTTACCTCCATATGGGCACAGCAGTTTTTTCAACAAACCTACCGGCCGCTTTTCCGACGGCCGCATAGTTGTAGATTTCATCGGTAACTAAAAACATCAATGTTTTACTTAAATTTTGGGGTCATTCATATACGTATTGTTAAATTTTACTTCACTTTTTTTTTTTTTTTCCTCTGCAAAGCGGAATACGCCAAACTCCCTATAATTCCACCATTCAAGCAACCATCTGCGAAGTTTATAAAAGGAGTTAACTTTGCATCAGGAGGCGCTGGCGTTTTGCCGGAAACATATCGAGGAATTGTGAGATCTGATCGTCTTCTTCATTCTCTTCAATTTCATTCTTCCCCTGTTTAGACCAAAAAAAATCTCTTTTTTTTTCCCCAAGTCTATGGATTTTCACCACTACAAGTATATAGTAAAATCAGTTCTGGTTTTCTGATTATTCTCAGGTGATTGATTTCCCAACACAGCTAGAGCAATTCAATACAGTTATAAGCTCGCTATCAGCAGAGCTGGGTGAAGCAGATGCAAGAGAACTGATTGCAACTGCTGTTTACTTTATAAGCATTGGAAGCAACGATTACTTGAGCTATTTAGGTAGCCCACAAAGGCAGGAGGTTTTTACTTCTGAGGACATTGTTGGAATGGTTATTGGAAATTTGTCGGAATCAATACAAGTGAGTATAAAATGTATAAAACCTCAAAAACCAGTTGTATTATTGATAATAACTTTTTTTTTTCTTCTTCTTCTTGGAGGGATTATATGAGAAAGGCGCTAGGAAATTTGGTTTCCTGAGTTTAAGTCCCTTGGGATGTTTACCTGCTCTAAGAGCGGCAAATCCAAAAGCAGATGGCAGTTGCTTTGATGATGTTTCTGACCTTGCATTGGCACATAACAATGCCTTGTATGGTGTGCTCCTAAGCTTTGGCCACATCCTCACAGAATTTAAATATGCCTTCAGCTCAGGGTTCTACAGTTGGCTGCATGAAGTTATTCATAATCCAGCCAAATCAGGTATATTTCAATCCTAACCCATTCTCTCTCTCTCTCTCTCTCTCTCTCTCTCTCTCTCTCTCTCTCTCTGTGTGTAATGATTGAATTTGGATAGAAATCCAACTAAGGATTGAATTCCTTAGTGAATTTAATATGAAACGCCTAAAAAAGCATGCTAAAATCTCGATGTAATCATGTAAAAAGAGGTTCATTTTTACTTATATAGCAATTTTGCTTCATTTTGGGGGATAAATTATTACGTGTGGAATCTAGATTTAGAGATACTTCAGGACTCCAATAAATACATAATATGTGTCCTTGTACTGTACAAAGTATGTACAATTGTGTACATAAGTTTGTATATATTATGTATATAATTTTGTAATTTGTATATATTATGTACAGTTATACACACTATGTATAAGAACACATGTCATGTTTTTATCGGAGTCAGGATATAACCGGACTCCGCACATAATAATTTCTTCATTTTGCGAGGACTTTTTTACTGTTTTTTAAAATAACCTTTTAGTACAAATATCATTTGAACTATAAATTTTTGAACTAGAAAATTACTTTAGAAAGCAATAAGAAGCCGTCCCAAACCAATCCTTAATCTGATGCTTTGCATTTTTTGTTTAATAAAGGGTTTAAAGATGGAATCAATGCATGTTGTGGGTCTGGGCCATATGGAGGTGTGTATAGCTGTGGAGGAAACAAAGAGGTAAGTGATTACGAGGTGTGCAACTCAACGGAAGATTTTGTGTGGTGGGATTCTTTCCATGTAACCGAGAAGCTTGCAGAGAAAATAGCAGATATGTTGTGGAACGGTCCACAGACCTCGATTGGACCATATAATCTGAAGGGGCTGTTCTTCAACAATGAAAAGTCTAGAGTTGAAGATATAGTGGATGCTAAAGAAAATTGGGAGGCATTTGCTTTGTGATTTCTAGGTGATCGTCGTTGTGGTCATAATAGAATGTTTGGAAGAAAGTATTTAGCTTAATAATGGTTCTGAACATATTAATCTGCTGCCTTTAATTGTTTCAGTGCCAAGCTTTGGGAACCTTAGTAACTTATTTTTGAGGTTGGTGATAGCCATGATATTAGGAAGTTTTTGAACTTGCCTTGTTTGCTTAGCTCTCTTGCACTTTTTTTTACTGCTAGAGATCGATGAAACTGGATTTTCAGCCAAGTTTCTATCGCTACTTAGGTTTCGTTTGGGACAGGTTTTTTAATATTTTGTCAAGTTGTGGTAGGAAGCAAAATTTTTTAAAAAAGTATTGTACAAAACAGTTTTCCAGCACAAATATTTTTTGAATGCAGTGAAAAAATAATAGCCAAATAAAAATTATGATTATGATCTGAAAAATAAAATAGTAAGAAAGTTGCCTCAAACGAAATATTAATTATGAATTAAGCTCAAGAGTATTGTAAGACAAATCTTTTTTATTTTGCTAAGCATTTTTTTTTTGTGCTTTAACACAGTTTCAAAAAAATATTTTTTGTAGTTTAAACAATCTTTACATGTGATATATATTGATTTAGAGAAAATATATGATAAAATTTCAAAAGAATTACTCTAGAGAGTTCTAGAAAAGAAAGAAGTTATTAATGCTTATATTCAAGTTATTACATAAATATATACATGAGTTATTATTTGTTTTCAAATATAAGGAGGTTTAATAAATTATTTTCTTATTTCAGTTGGATAACATCAAGAATCTAGTTTTAGCCTGCTTCTTTTTGCTTTAGTCATGAATGATCTTGCTTGACATTTACAAGAGGATGTACCATAATGTATGCTTTTTGTTGATGATATTTTTCTTGTTGATAAGACTAGAGAGGGAGTTTAAGGAATACTTTAATTAAGGAGGTCAACTTTAAAGTCTAGGTTTTTTGTTTGAGTAGATTTAAAACCGAATGCATTGAGTATAATTTTCGTAGCAATAGATCTAGTGGAGATTGTGACTTTGGGCGATGCAGTTCTTAAAAATAGTACACGTTTTAGATATCTCAGAACTATTGTTCGAAGGGATGATGAAATAGATGTAAATTTTATTACTAGAAATCAAATTGGATGTTTGAAGTAGAGGAATGCATCGGGTCTATTGTGCGATAGAAAAATATCCCTCAAACTAAAGGAAAATTCTATAAGATGATTCAGATACATGCAATTCTTTATAATGTAGAATACTAACCACTAAAAGAGAAACAAAAAATTAAGTTAAGAGTTGTAGAGATGAGGTTGCTCAGATAGATGAGTGACTTTATAATTAGAGAGATAATGTGAAATGAGTATGTACGGGAAAAGTTTGGAGTAGCTATTGCGGTAAATAAGATTAGAGAGTCTTCTTTGATGTTTTGGTCACATAAATTGTCAGCCTGTAGATGATCCGATTAGGAGAGTAGATTGATGTAATAGAGTTGGTTTATGTTAAAAAAGATAGATGTAGACCTAAAAATATTTGATTAGAAAGTATTAGAAATGATATTTTTTATTATTTTTAAATGAGAATTTGACTCTTTATAGGACACAATGGAGAAGGATTTATGTACCCAAACGGCCAACCCCATGTAATGGGATAAAAATTTGATGTTATTATTATTATTATTATTGTAACAGATAGTTTCAAAAATATTATCAATATATGTTGCAATTCCATGTAAAAGTATTGCGGTTGAACATATATATTTTAGATGCTGAACTATAATTTACGAGGAATATTTCGAGACTAATATTTTTCAATAAATTTTTTCCAAAACCACAGCAAAAATCTCATCAAACTGCACGTTCTATTTTTGTGCTGTACTACTTTTAGTTTTTCTCCGCTATGTTTTTTCTCTGATGAGCTGTGTGCTAAAATTTTGAATTCATCCAACTTTTAAGCAGTTATCAAATATCTACTCCGTGACCTTTGAAAATTTGTGCTAAGGTATTTCGGCTTTGCACTCCTACCCAAATCTGTCGTCTGGTTTTTTATGGTGCCTTTGATTTTTTTTTTTTTTTAATAAAAATTTTAATAGAAAATTGATTTAAAAAGCAATAAAAAATCGTCCTAAATAAAATCTAAATCTAGGTGAGCGTTTTTTCTATATGCACTTCTAATGTTTTTTTTTCATATATATATATATATATATTTATTTATTTATTTATTTATATGATGAATCTCTCTAGTTAGGATTGCCAATCTCTAGCTAGGGTTCTACAACATGCCTTTATATCTATAGAGACATATTTTATGACTATAATAGAAAACATCTTGTGAAAATTACTACTAAAGTTTGGTCTCTGAAAGAGCTCAAGCTCAAATTATAACAAATTCGAGATCTAATTTTCAATCTCACTGTAGGCTCACATTCAAACTCAAGCGCATATATCAAGCTTGAGTGGGGCTCATTGTATGAACTCTGATTTAAAGGTTGCATATTTATTCTTAAAAAAAAAAAAAAAACTAGCTTACGACTAAGCAACTTGTCGAGGCTCATCAAACTTTAACTTGAGCTCGAATTTGCAACTAGGTAAACTCAACTCATGGGTTTGTTAACTAATTTAGTTAGAGCCAGCATATATTTTCAATGCAAGTTTGGCTATATATCCTCATCTTCCCACTATTAATTAAGCCTATCAACAAAATATTTAAAAGGTACTTAGCAAACTAAAGGAGCATTAGTTATTCCTTGCAAGTATTAGAAGCTTATGTCTTACCCTTCACCATCACGCATATGACTTCAATGCATATTTTTCCTATATAAGTTAAGCACTTCTCAGCATTGCAAAATCAAGCCAATCATTATAAAACTAAAAAAGTAATTAAAAAGGCTACATAAATCAGTCATACCTTCACAATCTTTAAGACATTTGTACACCATTACCAGCTGTTGATGTGTGGTCTAGTTTTGCTTAATAGTTCTCTTTAGTTCTTGTTATATTTCTACTATGTAACATGTTGTAAGGGTATAAGTTGGATATAGTTTTTCTATTTTAATTGAGAGGTATAAGTTGGATATAGTTTTTCAATTTTTTGTCAAATTCATGTCAATGCAGAAAATTGAGATAGACAAATTAACTGGTGAGAACGACTTCAGCTTATGGAGAATCAAGATGAAAGCTCTTATTGTTCAACAAGGTCTTTCTGACCCAATTTCTCAGGAGGGTCTGCTGCCATTATCGATGGGGCAAAGGCTAGGGAAATCCAATTGAAATCTCATACTGCGATTCTTTTGTCACTAAGTGATAAAGTAATGAGAGAAGTAGTTGAAGAAAGATTCGACAATAGAAACATGGAAAAAGCTGGAGTCTCTCTACCTGAAGAGATCGTTATCCAAATGATTGTACGTACCTGAAGAAATCATTGTATACATTACATATGGATGAAAACAAAGATTTAAGGAAGTAAATGGATGAATTTAACAAGATCACTCTTGATCTCAAGAACATGGACGTTAGAACAAGAGGATCAAGGCATAATTCTTATGAGCTCCCTATCAAAGAGTTACGAGCACATCTTCAACACTATGTTGTATTGGAAACATATGCTTACAATGACCGAAGTTAAATAAATTTTGATGTCTAAGGAATTTCAAAGAAGATCATAAATTAATGAAGAGAAGAATTGTGAAGGGTTGTTAGCAAGAGGAAGAGAAGATCAAAGATCTAATAAAAACTATTGAGGAAGATCCCGATCGAAGTTAAAGACGTCCAAGAAATTTTTTCACTACTATAAGAAGGGACAATACTCCTTTATTGATCATGAAATTTACATTCTTAGATATTTTAATGGCTTATCAAAAAGAAAGATGATCGAGCTTAATTAGACAATCCCAAATCAAATTTGAAGCTCATTTGATTGTTGTATAATTTTCATGTTGGTGAATACATTCAGATTTGAGCCAATTAAATTAATTAGACCCAATCATAATTTTGATGACATTAATCGAACCGACTCTTTATTGAATGATCAAACTCTACATTATTAAACCAAGCTTCTAAGCATACAAATCAACATATTATATATATATATTTCAACGTTATATTTCTAACATAAAAGGGTATATAATACAAAGAGAAAACCAATATCATTTACATTTTATGTATAACAGACATAACACTATTTGTAGTAAAAAAAAAAAAACTGTTTCAAGATCTGGAAGCTGAAAATGTCTCGAACTCCTTTCTCTAATTGATTTCAAATATTTATTTATTTGATACAAATAGAGATTAAATGGGTTTTATTTTTCAAAATTTTGAAATTCTCCTCGTCATTGACATTGAATAATAGCATAATAAATTAAAATTAAATGATGACAAATTAGGATTCTTCTATAACAATAATAAAATAATACAAAATTAATATTAAAATGTACATATAACATGAAACTCAAGAGGCCTACATACACAAGAATTGGGCTCAACATTTATTAAATTTCATCTATAAAATATTGGTTATTTTTTTTTTTACAATTATATAAATGTGCAAAATATTCTTATATCTACTATTGCTATCCGTTTGGTAATCTAATGCTCTTCAGAACATGCATTAAAATTTCATTCGGGATAATTTTTTTCCTACTTTTTAAAAAGCAATTTTTCAGTATAATTTTTTTTAGCTAGAAATTTATATACTAAAAAATTACTTTATAAAATAATAAAAAAGCTGTCACAAACAAAATCAGAAGCTTATATGATGTCTAGATTAAAGCTCCTTTAAAATTTTTTAAAATATTTTGAATTTCTTATTTATCTTTTACATTTCATGTATGATTAATTTCTTGTTCTGTACAAACAATCATTTAAGTTTTTATTTTTTATAAGATATGTACTCATATGCTTAATCAATGAAATTGGCTGAAGGCAACCCTCGTATTTCTACAAATAAATAAAACAATAATTATCTTAGAATTCCATTAAATTAATTTATTATTTTTTTCCAATTGCTTGCCATCTGTGATATCATTTCTATCGCATTCATAAATAACATTTTTATCTGCCAAGACACTGTAGACTTGTGGTATTAGTGAAGATCGGTCTGCTCGCCGGTCAAAATTTCGAGAGATTATTCTGTGCGGATAGCGGATGGTTCGGAGAACAAATAAAACGCGTCACGTCACTCGGTACCGAGCACTGATAAGGAATAAAAAAATAATATGACTCGTTCTGATTGGTCTCCAAACACCATCCGTATCCGCACAAAATAATTTTTCCAAATTTTGTTGACAGAAATGCATATTTCGTTTGTATTCCTTTGTTTATCTGTTCTATTATTTGTTTTTTATTCACTTTTTTAATAAGGAAAATAAAATGCAAGGGGGCCGGGGGAGTCAATTTCAATATAATATACAATAGAAAATATCAGAATTTCGCTTTTTGAATCGAGGGTTCCTAATTTCCAGACTTATCTGAATCTTATTTCTTATCTTATTTATTTGAAGAAGAAAAATCTCATCTTTTTTTTATCGAAGAAATTCTGAATTGAATTGAGATTTTCTTTTTATCGAAAACTTACAGCAGCTTGCCAAACAAAGGAGACTAAGGTATAACTGAGTCAAGCTGATTTATGAGATGGCTCGAGTTCTGCTCAATAAATGGCTTGTGAGCTGAATTTGATGAGCTAACGAGTCAAGTTTGAGTCAACCCGACTCAACTTGATAGCTTGCAAGCCCTCTCATTTAAAAATATTAATACAAATAATCTTAAATTATATTAGGATTCGGGAATTTAAGTATAAATTTTTTTAAAATGTTGAAAATTTATATCTCATTTTCTATATTAAATGATTAATTATTATTTTTCTTATAATTTCTCAATTTTTATCATTTTATTATAATAATTGCTCAATTCATAATCATTTTCTCTCTTTTATAATCAACGAGCCAACTCGAACTCGTAGAATAAAGCTCGAGCTCTAGGTACGGGTGATTGGTGCTTGACTCGACTGATTTACACCCCTAATTGAGGCAGTACAATTTAATGATTTGTGTCAAAAGAGTATAAATCAAACTTTTATAAAAAAACTAAAAATTAAAATTTTACTATTATAATTACAATTTTATCTTGATCATTTGATGAGTCAATTATTTTTTCGAATTTACATGCAGACGGTGTCCCAAATCTGCATAGCAAACTCAGATATACAAAATATAGATAATATAATACACATTTATTCTCTCTCATGATGATGACTTCTTTTAAAACATCTTTCTTATTATTTTATAAAACTATTTTGTATACAAAAGTTTTTTGAATTAAAAAATTACTTTAGAAAGAAATTAAAAAAACTACCCCAAATAAAACTGATATCTCACATGTCGAACTTAACTCATAAAAGCAAATAACCTTTGTAATTGTTTGAATATAAGTAAATAATATAACCACTTGAAAAGTTATATCTTTTTAATTATCTTGCCTTTCTTTTCATGGTTTTTGTCTAATTGCTCTATAACATTTAAATTATTCTTAAACTTATTTTGTGACAGCTTTTTTATTGCTCTCATAACTCTTTTATATGAATTTTTTAATTTTTGTAATAAAAACTGGTTGAAAAAATATTAAGAAAGTCGTCCCAAAAGAAGCTTTAGTTATCTCATCTTTATATTACATCATGTCTCCATTAGTACAATTTAGTATTTTCTATGCATTCAGATCTATAGTTTATGCACAAATTTTTTTTTCTTATAAAAATCATTTGGTAGAAACTAGAAATTATATGTTAGATTGATATGCATAAATAACCCAATTAATAATTTCATTCGACCATCATGATAAAAGCAAAAATAAATTTTATTATTTAATATATCAATTATAATAGATAATGGTTCAAAGTAATTGGTGCAACAATATCGTAATATGTGGGGGCAGCTTTCTTACAACTTTGTTTTTCATGTTGTAAGCATAGTTTTTGTTTGCCTGCTGCTTTTAAAAAAAATTTGTGCTAAGAAGCTGCTTAATGCGGTAGCTTTTAAAAAATTTACTTTCTCTGTAGTAGTTTTATGACTAGTTTTAAAAAAAAATTATAGTCGTCCCAAATAAATTCTTAAGTATATTGTGGATCAATGACATCAAATATCATATAATTACACCTTTCAGTTTATTTTACATTTAATTATTCATAATTAGTTGCACCATAGTGAGTATCAATCGTTGACTTGGATGCACCATTTGATGTTCAAAACTAACAATAAAATTGAAATTCTCCTCTATAAATCTATTCTCACTTTATTTGATATTAAATAAGCTTATTTTTTATATTTAGAATTGCGTACTTAAACTGAGGGGTGTCAATATTGGACCCGACCCAAAAATTTCAGGTTTGGGTTGACTCGAATTCGAAGCAGGTCAGGTTCGAGTCTAGAAAACTGACCCGTTTGCAAAATCGGGTCGGCTTCAGGTTTACCCAAAAACACTAGAATGACCCAGGAATGACCTGAAAAACGGCTAGCCCGCGTTGCCTGCCCTAGTTGCCCTGTCTTCCCGCTGCCCTGCGTTGCCTACCCCGGCTACCCCGCATTGCTAGCCCTGGCTGCCCACGTGAGTACGTGACCGCGTGGTGCCATGGTCCATGTCGAATCGCATCGGGCCGAGGGTCGCATCACAGCCCGCGTGTGACGCGTGTCGCCTGCCAGAGTCATGTCGCCGCATACGCTTGTTGCGTCACCGTCTGCCGCGCGTTGCCTTCACCGCTGTCGCTGCCCAGCCTGGAGCCGCTGCTGTGTCCTGTTGCCGGACAATCGAAGGACCTAATCGCGTGTGGCCGTGTGGAAACTGCGGAGGACCGAACCTGAAGCGGGTTGGGTTCGGGTCTGAAAAATCGACCCGTTTGTGAAAAGGGGTCGGGTTCACCTGAACCCGAATAATGCCGGGTCAGTTCCGGGTTTGACCCGAACCGGCACGTGACCCGAAATTTACACTCCTACTTAAACTTTTCCTCTAAAATAAAAACTTATTGTTCACATGCAACATATATAAGAAACTCGATTTGCTATAAAATTTATTTTAGGGGTGTCAAAACGGATCAACAGGTCGAACTCGAGTTGATCCTGAGTCTAAACAGGTCAACCTGAATCTGACCCGTTTTTAGAAACAGGTCAGCTATTTCAACTAGACCCGACCTGCACAACTTACTTGGTTTACACGATACACCCGCGGACCCGCTTGATTCAAGAAAATGTGCGAGTGCATGAAAGACTAAAATGTCTCATGACCGCCTGACCAGATGGACAACGGACGGGGTCTCGTGAGCGGATGGCGAACGGACCAACGTGGTCGGCAAGTCAGCATCTCTTCGGCCTTCGGATGCGCTCATGGCTCACGCGTTGGCTAGGGTCATTAGACGCGGTCACACGGTCTCGTGACCGGA
Source organism: Dendrobium catenatum (assembly GCF_001605985.2). Classification (NCBI taxonomy): domain Eukaryota; kingdom Viridiplantae; phylum Streptophyta; class Magnoliopsida; order Asparagales; family Orchidaceae; genus Dendrobium; species Dendrobium catenatum. The sequence continues at coordinate 760,059 of NW_021536486.1, read as the reverse complement.
AGACAAACGGACCGACGCTGCGACACGATCAGCAGCTCTTCAGACGCATTAGACATTTAGACTAGACCTAGACGGCTAGACTCCTACGACTGGGTTTTGTGGCCGGACGGCGACGAACTGACACGACTGGGTGGTGACCGACTAATGCGACAAATTGACTCCACTAATTGATGCATCTCTTTTCTTAATGAGTTTAATCAAATCTTATTTTATTATATAGATAGAGATGGTAATAAGTTAGTCGATTATTGTGCTAACATGGCTTGTTCTATAGATTTCTTTTGGGACGATTTGTCTTGATTTGTCTTGTAATAATATTCCTCCTCATTTTATCTCTTTATTAAAGGAGGAAGGTGATAGAATAGCTATCACTTAAGCCTTGTAATTGCTTTTTTCAATAAAATTGCTATATGCATCTTCTCAAAAAAAGAAATGACGCGTCTCTTCAAATTTTCCGAGTCAAATCGGGTTGATTTCGGGTTGCCGGGTCAACCCTAACCCGACATGATTTTGCAAACGTGTCAAAACCTCAAACTTGAACCCGACTAATATGGTAAATAAGTTGACCCGAAACCGAAATTTTCAAGGTCAGGTTTTGGGTTGTGTTAGATTTTGAAACCCCTAATTTATTTAGGCTTCATTTTGTATAGTTTTCTTATTGCATGCTTTCTAAAGCATACTTTAATATACAATTTTTTTGAAAGAAACAAAAATTTAATAGTCAAAAGCTATCCCAAATTGGCTTGGTAATATTATTTGTCCAAACAAAATATATAATACATAACAAGATTACTGAATAATAATATCTATGCACCAAAAATTAATTAAGTACAAACATAGGAACATAAATTTAATTGTAATTTGAGCTTTAGTTTTGAAATGTCAAATTGTATGGGTAAAAAAAAAAGGGAACCTATGATGTTATTAATGTTATTCATATAAGCAATATTTATCTAAATTACCAAGCAAATTACTAACCTTTTATATTATTTTTTTTTAATACATCACCACACATTAGTTAATATCACTTCTAACAAACTAATTAATTACCATCATTACTAACTAATTAATAAACGTAATCTCTAACAAATTAGTTAACCATCAATTAATTTAAGCTTCATTTTTCTTAGAAAGTTAGAACTCAATGGTAAGATTATTTACATGACCACTAATTAATTCATTTAATAATCATTTTCCTACCTAATTAAGAAAAATAATTAAAAGCATCACTAATATTCCAAAAGAATACTAATTTTACTAAATCATTCAAAATACCTAACATCACCACAAGTAAATTCATATAACTATTTTCAAAATCGCAGCTAATATTTTTTTATAACTAACTTTTTGTTAAATACCACTTACTAATATCCTCTAAAATAATCAAAAATTCCTAACGTCACACTCTAACTATGTTTTAAATTTTTTTTTTTTAACATGCAAAATATAACACATAAATCTATAATATGAAAAATTATTGACAATATATTATGAAAATTAAATAAACACATAGATCTAAAAGAAAATATAAATATTTGAAATAAAAAGAATTTATAAACATTCAGAAGAGATGAGAGAAAGAAAATGAGGAAAGATTTGTGGTTGGGCAAAAGAGAAACTTGTTAACGATTAGGAGATTGCTCAAGCTTCTATCTACGACAGTAGAATGTAATTGAATTTAGGGGTTGTTTGGATGGCTAAAAAAGGAGTGCAGTATAAAAGGAAAACTTTGAAGTTGTTTCGATGAGTGTAAAATAAATTTAGGTCAACTTTTTTTTATTGAAGTAAAATGAATATATTATAATGCTTAATAATGGTGGTCGACGATTGCCGGTGGGGATGATGGCCAACGAGTGGCATAGGTGGTGGTCGGAGGGTTGTGGCTATGGTGGCTAACGGTTGGCAGCGGCGGTGGCCGGAGGGTGGCGGCAGTGGTGTCCGACGGCTAGGGGTGGTGGCTGGAGGGTGACAGCAGAGGTTGTCGACTATTTCGATGGACGCCGACAAGAGCGGTGGTTACCAAAGTGTGGTAGGAGTGGTGGCCTGAGGTGGGTGGAAATGGCCAATGTTGGTCCTTGGTGGTCAAGCGAGCTTGTTTGCGGTATAAAACATTCCTGCTCAAAATTGGACGAATTTATTTTATCTCAAAAATGAACTATAATGATTTATGTTACATTTACTTTATTTTACTTAAAATTCTTTTTTCATTCAACTAATCATGAAAATTGTTAAAACTCTTGCATTTGGAATACTTTCCACCCCAAAGTATTCCAACCAAACAACCCTTTAAGCTAAGGTTGTTGGTGTAGTTTTCTTTTTTAGGGAAATTCTGCTCCTAAACCCTTTATTGGGACCTTCGACTCCTAAGTAGTCTCTATTGATCGAGTTTCCATTGGCAGTGCCATTATTTTGTTGTTTTAATGACTCAAGTGTCTACTTTTAACTGCGATATAACTTAGGAGACACTAAGGCTATAATTTGAGGGGATTTTCTTACTGCTTTTTACTACAAAATTTTCTTTAACAATTTTTTTTAACAAATAATTCATTAGCTCTTTTTTTTTTCAAAAGAAAAACTTTATTTTATTTGAAAATTTTAGGGTTTTCTTAAAAAAATGTGATACAATTAAAAAATGGTTAATTTTAAATTATAAGAAAAAGGTCAATTTTACTATATTATTGTTAACAGCCACAAATGTTGTAAAGAAAAATAGCAGTTGATACGTCACAAAAAACACCTTGATCGAACATGAATCTTAATGCAAACACAAGTTGGAAGCATCTAAATTAAAGTTCGGGATCATCCAAACTCCAATTTTTCAAGCTTATAATCAAATTGATAATCTCATGGAGATGAACTAAACGACACCAAAATCAATACAATCCGAGCCCAAATCAAAAGACCAAAGCCAACTTGAAAGCTTTGAAGCATTAATTTGATAACCAAATGATAATAAAATAGGACATGGTTATAATCGAATCGAGCAGATCGGCGAGACGAATCCAACGAGCCTATGATCGCCAAATTCTAACATCATTAAGGTACTTAAATGCTTGATAATACTTTATGATGAAGGGAATCACTATGAGTTGTTCGATAAAACACTCCAAATCTACCCATGATCTTCTCCATATTTACAGAAGATGTCACTAAAAATATTCTCACATTATTCACATGAAAGTGAGAGGAAGGAAGAAAGGAAGAAGTGGAGAACTTTGAGGCTTGAAGAATCATGGAGCTCAACCCTAGCACCTCCGCCAATGAATTTATGCCACCAGGCCACCGCTATAAGACATCTCCATACTATAGGGGTGTCAATTTCAAGTTGCTGGTCGAACCTAAAACTGACACGATCTTATTTCGGTTGATCCAAATCTGACCTTTTTTTCGAATTGGGTCAATTTGTTCAACCTTGACCCGAACTATCGGGTTTTTGGATTGACTTGACTCGACACGGATTTATGACATTTGTCTGAAGAAGCTTGCAAAAGGAAGATAGCGAAGGTTGACCAACTACTTCCAGTTCTAGCGAACTATCCCAACCTCCAATTCGACAGGAAGGAACGTCGTCGAAGGATGCGAACTGTCCCGACCTCTAATCAGTGAGGAAAATAGCGAGCTCCCGCCTCCCGTCGCTACTTCCAGTTTCAGCAACACTGCAACAGCGGAGACTTAACTCACGCTAAAAGATGCTACATCGATGGCGACGTACACATGAAGTCTGAAGTGACGCAGTTCGACACGTCGAGTGGTAGACGAGGGCAAACATATTTTTTGGGTTATTTCTAAGTTTTCAGGCAACCCAAACCCGACCTAATTTTTGAAATGGGTCGGTTTGTGAACTCAAACCTAATCGATTTCACAAACGGGTTGACCTTAACTCAAAATTTTTAGGTCGGATTCGAGTTGGGTTCTCGGGTCGTGTCAAATATTGACACCCATATCTGATCATCACCTGTTGGTCCTTTGTTTGGCTACACTTACCTAGCCTTCCTCTTATCACTATCACCCGACTGCAATCCTTCTGACCACCATCGCCCGACTGTGTTTCTTCCGACCTCTATTGCTCGCTAACTACGATCCTTGCGACCTCTGTCTATCGATTATGGTCTCTTTAACCACCATCACTCGAGGGTGGTCCTTCCGACCACGGTCCCTCTGACCATCGTGGCCCAACTACGACCCTTTTAACATCCGTCTCCCGCTAACTATGGTCTCTCCAACCACATTTGCCCAATTACGATCCTTCTAACCTCCATCGACTGCCGACTATGACCCTTTTGACATCCGTTGCCTATTGACTATGATCCTCCTGACCTCTGTCGCTCGTTGTCTACGGTCCCTCCGACCACTGTCGCCAAATTATGGTCCTTCTGACCTTTGTCACTCGCCGACTACAGTACCTCCAATAATATTCGCCCAATTATGATCTTTCCAACTTTCATCGTCTGTCAACTACGATCCTTCCAACTTTTGTCATATGTCAACTACAACCCTTCTAACGATCATAATCCGATGATGAAAATGACAACAATTACTTGGAACAACTCTCATGACATTTGGTTTCTTATAGCTCCAACCATGTAAAGTGTTTCATACAAAGTGTATTAGTCACATAAAAATTATGATTATAATTTAAAAATAAAAAATTATCTCAAATAGATGAAAATCAGATATGCCAAGCCTATGTGGCAAACTAGAAGAAGTCTTTGGAGGCATATTAAAACAATGTCCATGTAGCTGAACAAAATTAAAATTTTTAAACTTGTTTCCAAATAGTTTGAATAATAAGGTGTTAATAATGTCTTATTTTCATAAATTACAATCCTCTTTTTGCATTTATGTGCTTTGGACAAATTTTGACCGTAAAGGAAGCTATGTGATTCCCTTTTCCCCAGTGCACATATGATTAGCGTGGACGGATGCCTTTTCAAGCGGAGAAGGAAGATTCACGTGACCAATTCAGATCACTAGAGGACACGTGAATGAGTAAAAAAGAGATGAGACGTGCCTGTCGGCGATAGAAAGTTATAATCATCTGTCACCATCTCCATATATTTAACCGTTCTTAGGATTCAAAAATTTTTTTGGGTGTAGATATTATTTTCAGCCATATAAATTAAAAAAAAAATATTTTCACGTCAGAAATTGCCGTAATTTTAACATCATCTTTATGTATTGATAATCTTAGGCTTCGTTTCGATACCACTTTTTTATATTTTTTTAAGTAAGCAGTAAGAAAGTTATAAATTTCATTTGGGATCATTTCTTATTATTTTTTAAAGTAAAATTATAACATATAAAACAGCAACAACATCAAGCCTTTATCCCACTACGTGTTATTATAACAACAACAACATCAAGCCTTTACCCCACTACGTGGGGTCGCCTACCTGAATCCTTTTTCTCCATTGTGTCCTATTAAAAGTCAAATTCTCGTTTAAATCTAATAAAGAAAGGTCATTCCTAATATTTTCTAACCAAGTCTTTTTAAGTCTACCCCTACCTTTCTTAACATAAGTCAAATCTAATACCTCTACTCTCCTAACCGGGTCATCACAAGGCCGCCGTTTTATGTGACCAAACCATCTAAGGCGACTTTCTCTAATCTTATCTTCTACTGGAGCTACTCCAACCTTTTCACGTATATGCTCATTTCGTATCCTATCTCTAAGGGTAAAGCCACTCATCCACCTGAGCATCCTCATCTCTGCCACATTTAACTTAGTATTATGCTTCTCTTTTAAATATCATATACGTGTTATTATAAAATTAAACAAAAATATTTTGATATAATCAAATTTATATAAATTAGAGAAATATTTTGCAAAACTATTTGGTTGGTGCTTATATTTGAGATGTATGTTTTAAGGTCTATTTGGGATGGCCGTAGATATAACAGTTTATAATATTGATTGTGAAGTTACTATGGAGAAAATAATTTCGCTATTCTAATCACAGAAAGCTATTTTCAATTATAACTTTATTTTTAAAGTTGCAAGAAAGCATTAGCTAAACTAAATTATAGTTGTTGTTTGAAAATTAAAGTAGCCAAGAAGCTATCATGAACATATATTTATGTTTCTTTTGAGATGATTTTCTTGTTATTTTTTAAAATAGTTTTATAATTTAAAAATTTCTGATTCAAAAAATTTTTATTCTAAAAAATTTCTTTACAAATCAGTATAAAAGAAGCAAAACCTTAGTTTTTAAAAATATTAGGACTTCTAGGGGATTGTGCATAACTCTCCTTGGCCTATTGGTTGAGAGCTTAGGATTCCAATTAAGAGGTCCAAGATTCGAGTCTATGTATATGCGTTGTGTGTGTGAGTTTGACTTAATTGGCCTAAGTGTCAATTAAAGTAGCCAAGAAGCTATCATGAACATATATTTATGTTTCTTTTGAGATGATTTTCTTTTTATTTTTTAAAATAGTTTTATAATATAAAATTTTCTAGTTCAAAAAATTTTTATTCTAAAAAATTTCTTTACAAATCAGTATAAAAGAAGCAAAACCTTAGTTTTTAAAAATATTATACTTCTAGGGGATTGTTCACATGATCAAGATCTTAAGCACAATTGAGGAAATTAATTTCACGTCGAATCGAACGGTCGACGGCAGATTTTTGTTTTAATTTTTGGGGAAGTGCGGAAAAGTAAAAAATGTAAAATTTACATAACACAATTAAGGAGATAAAAAACACCCTTCCTTATATTCTTATTTTATTCCTTACTAAAGTTTAAGAAATATTTTCTCATTTTCCTGGGTTTCCTACTCGTCTATCTTCCCTTTGCTCGTGTGGATTAGTGTGGCCTCAGCTGTGTGGTCTCCCGCGTTCTGACGATCTCATTCCCCCCTTCCTACTCTTTTTAATGCTCAGTAAAAGAAGAGAAAATGGAGAAGAGAAGTAAAACGAAGCAAAATCAAGGCGAAAGTGAAAAAATCTCTTTTTTTCTCTTTCTCTGCCTTTGATTTGCTATTTTCTCTTGCTAACGAGCTCAATCGTTTGATTCCATAATGTCTTTTTCTATCCTTTTGAAACCATTTGGAGCTGTTTGATGGAGTGGCGAGCTGGTGACGGGAGTCAGAAAGGACGCTATATCTGAAGCAGCAGAGTGGAAATTTGGGGCTCCAACAGCCAAAGAAGTACCTATCGGCGGGATCTGCATGTGTGACTGAGGAGGATCAAGCCGGACGCTTGGGATCGCTCTCCTGTGTGATGGCGGCGGCGAAGAACACGCCGGCAACTGATGGGATATCGGGAGAGTCCGGTGCCGACGGGTGCTGCCTGCAGAAGTTCAGGCTGTACGAGACCCAATCGGTTAGAGTGCTGGCTCTTGCCTTTGCTAGGATGCGCTTTCTTCTGCCTTAATCCTGTATATTTTGTGTTTTTTGTTAGAATCTGTTTTCTTTTAGGACTGTTTAGTGTTGTCTTCATTTTCTCCTCGCAGCCTTCTCTTTTAGCGATTTTCCTTGTCGGTCTTTTGACCAAAGCCCTGACCTTTGGTGCTTGCTTTTATGGAAAGTCTGGCCATTGTGAAGTTAATCCGATCTCTGTGATCTTCCTTTGTTTTGATCAACCCTTTTTTTTGGCATGAATGGGCATTATTGTTTCAGTCTTTACTCTTTTGTTCTCCCAAGTTAGCTATCTTTTCCATTCTTTGGGGCCTATTCAGTATTGCCAACTATGGCTGCAAATGAACTTAGCGTGGGACAAATTACTCGTGACTCAGCTCCATTGACTAATCAAACAAGTTCCAACAGTTTTACAAATATTCAGTAGTTAAATAAACAAATTTCAAGGTCGTATTTCTTGATTCGTTTATTATCATGAATAATTTCATTTAAAAGTGATGAATAAGCTTGATTAAGATTTGATATAATACTCGATATTAACAATTGCTAATTTTTTACAATATTTAATTCACAATACAATATATAAAATTAATATCTATAAGAATCGGTATTCTGGTATGATGTAGTATTCACAATTAAGTAATTTTGGCATTCTAACATTCACAATTAAGTAATTATAGGCATTCGAATGATTCTATATTCCCACCCATTGCATTGCATAATAATTACGACATTGTATAAGTAGTAATTAATATCAGAATTCTGGTAGCTATTATGTAATTTCCTCCCTCATATAATCCCACTCTCACGGTATTCCTCTCACCCGCCTATTAAGGCTTCGGTTGGGGCGGCTTTCTTATGCTTCTTAAAACAACTTTTTAGTAGAAAAAAATTATATTTTATACTAAAAAACTACTTTAAGAAGCAGTAAGAAAGCTGTCCCAAACGAAGTCTTAGTCTTACTTTAGTTGGAAGTTTAAGGTAATAATAATTTTTATATAGTTAGAAGTTGCGTAATAGTATATTAGTTGTGTAAGCTTGCAGCCTTCTTGCCCACATATGGTCTTGAATATGCTTCTAAAGTGGTTTAATAAAAATTAAAATATATATATATATATGAAGATTAATTGTACTTTTAAAATGTTTGGAAAATTATAATTTCATTTCCTTAAGCTCAAGGAGGAGCTTGATAGGGATCATTTGTGTCTCCAAATGAGCTGCTCGATAAGGCTCATGTAGGTTTTCAAATGAGCTAGATGTTTAAAGCACGATAAGCTCAAATCAAGCTTGAAGAAGCACAGATTTAACTAAAACAAGCTTGAGCATTATCATAAAAGCTCATATTGAGCTTGAGCTGAGCTCAAACAGGCTTTGGGAAGATGAGATTGTGCACGAATAGCCTCCTGCTTTGCACAACTAGATTCATTTGCAGCCTATTGCCACTAGAGAGAAAAAAAACTTTTATGCCATTATTTAAGTAAACTGTTTGAGGTTCTTCATCTCTCTCTCATGACTACATTTTCCCAACTTATAGAGTTGTAATAAATTTGTTGAATCCTTTTTGGCAATTCAAGCAATATTCTGCTATCATTTATCTGTTTCCTTTGGATGTATTCTATTGCTATGATTAGGATGGACATGTCTGAGATGCTAAACAATTTCTACTTTTGACAATATTAACTGAACCGATATGAATTTGTTTTTTACATTTCTGCAAGTTCAAACATTTTCTCCATCTATCTTTGCAGAATTATACATCTTAACAAGCACGAGTACACCTAGCCATGCATATGTTAATTGACTTGATGATTTGGTAAAATTTGTGTAACTTTCTGATGCTCCTTGCAGACATTTTATATGGTTGGAAGGGACAAGGGTAGAACACTTTGGAGAGTGTTAAAGATTGACCGATTGGAACCTTTTGATCTAAACATACTTGAGGACTCTGCCATGTACTCAGAAAATGAATGCAATGATCTGTTGAAACGCATTCATGAGGGAAATATGTCAACTGGTGGACTTAATTTCGTTACTAGCTGCTATGGGATTGTTGGTATGCATTTACTTCACTAAGGCAATGTCAGGTCAACACAGATTTACCACCATTTGGCCTCCTTCAGAACCTTATGAGACTTTTCTATTTCAGGTTTTGTTAAGTTCTTAGGGCCATATTACATGATGCTTATAACCAAAAGAAGGTTAATTGGTTCTATGTGCGGCTATAATGTGTATGCTATCACCAAAAGTGCGATGATTGCAGTTCCAAATTCTACCGTGAGGTCCAATATGACGATTTCTAAGAATGAAAACAGGTTCTATTATGGCGCTAAATTTTTTATTTAACTTATTCTTTTATGTATACTATAGTGTTACTCGAGTAAAGCTTCACTCCCCAAAAATAATCACACAAAAAATGTGATTAGGCTGTACTTTGCTAAGATGGATCAGTCAACACCCTCCCGATCAAAATATATTTATAATTCTTCTTACTTAGATTGGCCTGTCTAAACAAAATAAAGCATAATCCTATTTATTTGCTTGAATTTAGCAGTATTCTTTTTTGTTCAAGTTATAGAATATTTTTCTTATAGAATATTTTGGATTTCAAACATAGGACTTTAGCTATGACTTCCAAGATCTTAAACTATTGATAGTCTGTTTTGGACAACTTTTTCACTCTTTGCTTTTCATATCACAACTATAGTTTCGTATGGCTTTTGCTTTCTCGTTGCTTTCTAAAAATTTATGTGACCTGAAGTTACTTTTTACAATTCGAGTAGCTTTGAAAGAAGAAAAGGATTTTCAAATCTAGTGTCTTCTGATGTCTGATCTGCTGCGTGTGATACCCCAATCATTTTTTTGTTAGTTTACTATTGCTTCTTGACCAAATGTTCAGAAATTATTTTTGTTTGTTGAAGATGCCAGAAACTAGTTTTGTACGTGATTGGTCTATACTTATATTTAATGCTTGTCTTGTAGATAAAGATGAGCAATATCATTATTTGATCTTTTTGTTTACGCTTACCTCATAATAGATTCTGTCATAATTTTTTTTGTAAGCAGCACCTTGATCTTTTTTGTTTAATATTATGTTGTCCTATAATCGTCAGTCCATTATAAGGATCTCACATAATTCTGTTTTCCTATTTCATGGTTAGATACAAGAGGCTGCTGTGTACTGTGGATCTGACAAAGGACTTCTTTTTCAGCTACTCTTATCCTGTGATGCGCACTCTTCAGAAGAATTTATTTGATTCTCAGACAGGGCAAGTATTATATGAAACCATGTTTGTCTGGAATGAGTTCTTGACAAGAGGGATCCGCAATCGTCTTAAGAATAATGTCTGGACAGTTGCTTTAGTCTATGGTTTTTTCAAGCAGGTATGTGTGATCTCTAAATGATTTTGTCTCACCCCAAAAGCTGCCCAAAATTTTGGCATGATAACAATAAGATGAGGTGCCTATAACAAATGAAAAAATCTAGATAAATCATATACGTCAACAAATTATGCAAGAATTTCCAAAATAAACATATTAGAGCTTACTGAAGTCATTATATCCTCCAAACAACCTGTAAATATTACTACTTCTCACACATTCTTAACCATGCTAAATTTCAAAGGTATACAATTATATCTATTACAAAAAAAAAAAGTTCCTAAAGTAAAAAAATTCACATGAATATAAGTTGGCACCACACTACGCAATCTCTTATAGCGATCACTTACTAAGTTATCTAAATCAATTTGAAATGAAAAAGTGAAAATGGGGTTAGTTTACAACTCAGAAGACTAACCATATAGCAGTTATGAGTTAAAAAACAAAAAGTTAATGCATGCCCAAACTATAGGACCGTATAGGTCTAAAAATAAAATCACATGTGGGTATTGATATACAAAAATACTTATAAATATCAAGAATATGTTCTTGGTTCTCCTTGGAGTCCACACACAGAGATGTTACATTCTTTCCATCAAATAAGAATGTGGACCCCAAGTTCAAAATTAGTAGAAAAATAAGCTGTTACCTTAATGTGCAAAAAAAATGATGATGCTTGAAACATATCTTCTCTTCAGACTCCTAAGTAGCCTCAGCTACATAATGTGTTCACCAAAGCACCTTTAAAAAAGGGATAGATCATCATCGAAGCTATCAAACTTTATGATCTAGAATGCACTATGGTATTTCCTTATAGTTTAGATCTTCTCAAAGTAGTAGTGGGTCATGTTGAATCATAGAAGATTAGGTAGGAACATATCATCTTAGCAATGACACCTGAAAATTTCATGTATACCAAGTTGTGTAGAAAGAGCCCAATGATATGTAATATTGTCTACATTCTCAATCACTTAAAAAGGTCCAATGAATCTCAAATGTTTCCATTCTATTTAAGTTTGATGATGGCCTTTATAAGTGACACACACTTATAATATATATATGATCTTCAACATCAAAATGAGATTGAGAATGGCAGTCCTATGTTACTATAATGTGCTTTTGATCGAATATTTTTTTCTATCATTCTTTTACCACTATAATGTACTCCATATTTAATCTTCATCCTTTCTATTGCTTCATATATCAATTGTGATCCCATTGGCTTTCTTTCCCCAATTTTAAACTAACACAAAGGCGACCCATACTTCCTACAATATAATTTCTCATAGTGTGCCACAAACTATTAGTTTTAAAATATTCTATTAGGAGAAAAGAGGGATAGGAATGAACCAAATCGCAAGCATAAAGTGGAGGAAGGATATTGGGCTATTTAAGTAAAGTGCTAAGCCAAAAATATTAGACGCTTTTTGGAATAACGGGTGAATTTTTCTTGTGAGCTCCATAGGTAAATATTTTCGTAATGGATCAGTCTTGAGATAGATGATGATGTAATATAATGTAAATCCAGGATTTGTATTTAGAAGTTTAACAAAAGATTATCCAAGTATGATAATTGCAAGTTAAATCTTGTTCCCAATTCAAGCTTTTCGGAAATCTCAATTGTTAACTACGACTAGGCAAGCACTTACACCTAAATTAGCAAGGCCGAGAAAAATAACAACTTTCATAAACGTAAAGCAAATGAAACGAACAACAAGAATCCCAAGGTTAACAAAGCGATTGTCTCACCTTGAGGCCGCTCTCATTTACCTACTCCTAGGCTTGTTGGGAGAAGAAGAACCACACGATGGAGGAGATCACTCCTAGGGCGACGGCGCCGTAGATCCGTAGGGAGGAAGAGGTCGGCGCGGGTTGTGGAGGTGTTGCAAAGCGACGTCCTTTGACGATCCAAGTGTACACTGAAAAATGATCGTCGACGGTCTCTATCAAGGTGGGTACGATCCGGGCCAAATACTCCTCAACGGTGTCGTCGAAGTCGAATCCAACGTCAATCCAAAGTCAACTAGCGCCTTGTCTCGCATTAGGGGGGGCCGGCGGCATGCTTGAGGAGGGAGGGAAAATATGGAGAGGAGGAGGAGGTTTAATGCTTGATTTGATGATGTGGCAAAAATCTTAAAACTCCAAATTAAATTGATTTGAAATTTTTTTACTCATGAAGACTTTCCATATTTGGATTTCCAAATTAGGAAACAATTCAAATTTTGAAATTTCAAATCTCTAATTTGATGTTGGGGAAAAATAGGGGATGATGCGCATGAGAGGAGGGGCGTCGGCTTGGTGGTGGGCGGCGGGATGGAGCTTGGCCGGCGGTGGGGAGAGCCCTAGGGGCCGGCGGCAAGAGCAAGGGCAAGAGGAATTTGGAAGAACTCTCTAGGGGGAAGAAGATTGTGCAAAGCAAAGTAAATAATAAAAGATAAGATAACTAGAGAACTCACAAAGAGATCTCAAGGGGAAGCACTCACCAAGAGAACCTCATGCACTCACAAAGAGAACAAAGCTTGAAAAATTTTCATTCAATCAATAATCCAATACAATGATACAAGCCTTTATATATAGGCTTACAGAAAAATAAAAGCATAAAGTCACAAATGTCCTTGGGCTACAATAAGTGAAACATCCCTCATAGGGGTACAAACGGAAACATGAAATAACTAATAAAAGAAAAGAACTAAAGCATCATAGATAAAGGCTCTGAATCAGGGCCGTCGATCGTCGTCCCCGGCGATGGTACACATGTCGAAATCTGATGCCCTCATCAGATGATCTTCTTCTGGATTGCTAGGTTCAACCTAGCAAAGAATGGGCTGTGCCAAGGCATATAATACCTTACATATCATGATCTTGATTGTTACATTTATTTGAAAGCTATTTTATTTAATAAAATATCAAGTTGATTAACTTTTGTCAGAGGAATATAGAACAGTGATTGCCATTACGATCCTCAAGTTTGGAGAGCTATACATTTACAATATGCATAGTTCTTATGACATGCAAGCTCAAGTTGATGCCATAGTAGTTCAACTTCTGCAAACCTTTTTGTTTAAAGAATTTTTTTTGAGGTTCTTATTTCAATTTAGATGCTTACATTTGATAGTATGTAGTGGTGACAATCTTTTTTGGTTATAGGATCTTTTGTGAGGTCCTCAATTCAATTTATTGCTTACATTTGATAGTATATTAGTATTCAGTAGTGACATCTATTTTATTATTAATTGTACTTGTGCTCATCATTGATGCTCGAGTTCTCATAACAGGTCTTGACTAATATTATGCAGGAATTCTTTTGGCCCATCAATTTCCTTTTTTATTTTTTTGGCATACTTCTTTGCTTGTATTTTATTTCCAAATGATGTACCGATGATATATATTTCTTGCATGAAGGCCAAAATTTCAGTGACCGATAAGGATTTTTGGTTGACCCTCATTGCTAGGCGCTCACGCCATTATGCTGGAACCAGGTTTTTATTTATCATTTATTCTCTAGTAATTTTTTATTTTGGGAAAATAGGCATGAAATAATTGTGATTACTGCATGCTGGTTGCTAAATTTCCATTCTCCATTTCAGAATTTTTAAACATACTCTGTCGTTCAATGGAGCAGGTATCTAAAGCGTGGAGTTAATGATAATGGTTGTGCAGCAAATGATGTGGAGACGGAACAGATTGTTTTCGAAGATGTTCCTACAGGAACTCCTACGCGGATAAGCTCTATAGTGCAAAACAGGGGTTCTATACCCCTCCTTTGGTCCCAGGAGACATCAAAGCTGAATATGAAGCCTGATATTATTTGTGAGTTTCAGATATATTTGGGAATTTGGCTCTGCCATAGATGTTATAAAAAATTTATCTCTTACAATGCCTTTTCTGTTTAATCAGTGCGGAAGAAGGATGAGAATTTTGAAGCTACACGGCTGCATTTCATGAATCTTGTGAGGAGATATGGAAATCCAATCGTTATTTTAAACTTGATTAAGGTAGGTTCATCCTATGGGTAATTTTTTTGTTTGTTGAGTGGATATATAATTATATACTACTACTATATTTCTCAATTTGCAATGGGAATACTATCTAATAACGTTGACCTTTTACTATCTGTCTTCCAATATTTGATTTATCAAAAACAAAAAAGATGCGAGAGAAGAAGCCAAGAGAATCAATACTCAGAGCAGAATTTGCAAATGCAATTGATTTTTTAAACAAAGATCTTGCCGAAGAACATTGCTTAAGATTTTTGCATTGGGACCTCCACAAACATATGCGAAGGTATATTTGCTGCTATATCTGTATCAAGTATTAGCTGTAGCACAAAGCGAGTCAATGTATCATAATGCCTTTGTAACATGAAATTCCTCCCTCTTCAGCAAAGCAACAAATGTGCTTCTATTGCTGGGTAAAATCGCGACATATGCTTTGCATCAAACAGGTTTCTTTTATTGCCAATTAAGCCCAGTTTTGGGGCTCAACGGTGTTCCCGAGTGGCCTGATGCAACGTAAGTATTTTAACTGATGTGAAATTTTTTTCAGGAATAAAGTTATTTGCTTTTAAATGGCAGGGCACTTATATTAACGTTAAAAAAATTTCGTGTGCAATATCTGAATCGGAGCAGTATTCTGATTCACTTTCCATTGGTAGCAGAAAGAAACATTGACCATCCTTTTTTTATTTACAATTAGTCTTTTTTGTTTCAAAGTTGAAGAACATTGTCTTAACTATGGATATCTAAGTAGAATTTGAGAGCACTCTCAGAGTATTTGTTAGCTTGTACTATGAGGCTGATTGCGTAAAGATGTAATCCTATGTAATTCTCTCTCTCTCTCCTCCCCCACCCCCACCCCCACCCCTCCTACGATTTGAACAAATAGATTCGTACAATTTATGGCTGATTGACTACTAGTAAATTCATATGATTAAACAAAATTTTGAAGGAATTTTCAATCTCATAGTACTCAAATATTTGACTTTTAATAGGACACAATGGAGAAAAATGATTCATGTAGCCGACCCCACGTAGTGGGATAAATGCTTGATGATGTTGTTGTTGTTGTTGTATAGTACTCAAATATTTGGGTTGGAAACTTTGGGATTTGATTCTGAGATCATTCGAACTTTATTTTAATTAACTTCCTATAAGCATGGTTCAACAAGATGAATTGAATTATATTGAGAAATATTGGATTCAAGTCCCAATTAACATAATTGGAAACTTATTGAGGCCAGATGGGTGATTGAATTTTATATGATTAATTAAAGTAAGTGTCTTGACGAGTTATATCTACCAAGTTTATGATCGTATAATTTTAAATCTATTAAGGAATTGAGATACCCAAATAAAATCAAATGATCAGGAGTTTCTTTTTGAGCATTCAATGGAGTGTTCAAACCCCACGTAGTGGGATAAAGGCTTGATGTTGTTGTTGTTGTTGTAATGGAGTGTTCAAATGGTATGGATGAACAATTGAAATGCCCACTCAAAATATCTATAAATATTATCTATTTCTCATATTCAAAACACGACTTTGGGGTAGAGAAAAATTTATGATTTGTTGAGAATTTTAGAACTCTTCTCATTATTGCTGGTAATCATTCGACATCAAAGCTCACACTCACCACCATTTAATACTAGCTTTGATACCCAATTACCCATCAACAGATTGACTCCTATCAGTGCAACCACTTAGTGCTGACTGTTGACTGACATCAATTTTCATCATTGGCATCATCCGATATCCATTAGCCATTACTTATGTTTCCCATCTTTTCGGCCACTCAATCTCTTCTTTCTTAAGAGAAACCCTAGTTTTGGACATACTAGGATCCCCCCTAATCCTCACCATCCTCCCTCCCATCATGAATTCCATAGTCAATGCTTTCCAGTCCACCTTGGTTTCCCCTAATGTTTGCAACCACTTCATGCCCAAAATTACATCTGTGCTCCCTAACTCTTAGGGAAGAAAATCATCATTCATCTGGATCTCTTGTAGTGTCACCATCAACCCCGGGCAAATGCTTCTACTCTTCTCCATCTTTCCCATTCCCATCATCACCTCAAAACAGCCCGTGTCGACTAGCCTCAGCCCAAATCGATCCACAACCTCATTGGAGATGAAGTTGTGGGTTTCCCCACTATCCACTAGAACTACCACTCATGGTGTGATTTGACCTCCGCCACATATAGGTGCAAATGCTACTCCTCCTTAACCACCTCTTCCTTATCACATACTGTAAATACCTGCAGTGAACTGTCCTTTCAACGGTGGCCCGGTGCAAACTTCTCATCACAACAAAAACACAATCCCCTAGCCCGCTTCTACTGAACCTTTTCCTTAGCCACTTGAAATTTCCCCCCGGTCGTGCTCCCAATCCCCTATCCTTGGGTACTTCTCTCTGAATGGACAAAAGTTGTACCTTTGGTGCCAAAAAAGTAGTTGTCATATGGTATGAAGCTCTCAAACTACTGCCTTTGCTGCCTCTCTCAAGTGAGTTTTTGCCCTCTACCAATTAGGCTAGTTCCATAGCCTCTCCTAACTCTTATGGTCTTAATAACCGAACAACAACCCTGATATCTGGCTTGAATCACTTCATGAAATTCTCCTTCAAAATTGTTTCAGATACCCCCTCCCCCCACGCGCACACACACACAATCGACTAGAAAGGTACTCAAACTTCTCCTGATAATCCATCACTGTCCCTTCCTATTGCAATCAAGCATTATTATTTTATATTGTATTTTATTTTTAATGTTTTGGATGTTCTGTAATTTTGGACTATGTTTTTTTTTTTATATGCCCTATGATGGAAATCAACTCATGATCATGCTTGGGTTTGGTGCTCTTTAGTATTTTCTCTCCTTTGGCTTTCCACTCATGTTGAATTTGTTTACTTGCTTTCTTGATGGCTAAGTGGGCATTTAATCTTGGGCTATTTTTCCTTAATGGTCTTGGCCCATGTCTTCCCATGTTGGTTGGTTGTGTGTTCCCATGCAGTTTTTGGATTTAATGTTGCTGATTTTCCAAGCAGGTTTTGGAAATTTCTGTTGTTGGTTTTCCAAGGTGGCTCTGGAATTTTTGCTATTGAGTTCCCATGCAATTTTGGCCATTGGTTTATGCTGCTGGCCGTTACCCTTCCCTCTTTGTTGTTTCCTATGTCTTGTGTTTTATCTTCTCTAGGTAGCTTCTATTGGCTACTTAGGGTGGCTCATTTATGTGGGGCATTTGGATTTTTTCTCCTATAATGATTTGCAGCTGGAAAGGGGGCTGTTGTTGGTTGAAATCTAATCCAAACATGAGGGTTTTCTTCCTAGCTTGAGAGTTATCTTCTTCCTACACCTATTTCTACTTTTTGCTCTTCTATCTAATTCTTCTCTCCACGATTACCATTCTACTTGTATCTTTCTTTTCCAAAATATTGTGAGTATAATGTGTTTTTGAGCCCGTTTGTTGGTATTTGCCGGAGGAGTGATGGCTTGAGCTGGATCAAAATTTCTGTGACCCCAACTGGTTTGATTTTTCCTTTGAGCATAATTCTCTAATTTTTAGATTTGCATGTGAGGTGATCTTTCTAGGTTGTTCTGAGGGTAGTTTATTTTATGTTTTAGTTTGTTTATTGCAATATTTCCTAATCATTTACTTATATATGTTTACTATTAAGTTTTATTTTGTTGTTGATTGTTTATGCTTTATTGAAAGGAAGTGTCTGGTTGCATTCACAGTGTTCTCCTATTTGGCTATAGAATTTAGGTTTAATCACTTCCTGAACCAGAGCAAAGAACTGCTCATAGAAGTTTCCTTCTCGACTGGTTCAAAAATATTCTAATAAATTATCTTTGAACTCCCTCCACGATTGGATTGGATCTCTCATGTCTCTCCACTAATACAATGACAGGCTTTCCCCTCCAACCGCCGCCGTGAGTCTCTCCTCCATCGTCAGCCCATTCACTGCAAAGTATCTCTCCTCACTATAGATCCACCCAAGAGCATCTTACCCCTCAACAATTGTGATCTCTCCATTGTTCTCTCTCGCCTCTCCTTTCATAGATATCCTCTTTCTCAAAGTCAGCCCTCGTTTCTTCCTCCCAATTTCTCATGTTATATTCTTCACCGATTTCCCTCCTGGTTATCGGTTCAAGAGATGACAAAATTTCCTCGTCGCCCAAGATTTATACCTCTCAATTATCCCTCATTGTGCCAATATTGGGGTTTCTTCGACTTCCTTGGCTACTGGTCAATGCCCTCGCCTTCGATGTTGTTGGTTGGGTGTGAAGCTCCAATATTTTCTTCATCATATTCTTTAGGTTAGAAAACCTTTCTTTTATGGATGAAATCTTTTCCTCAACTTTAGATTTGAATTGACCAACTTCTCTTTCTAGTTTCTCTTCCACAGTATCCACTTTCTTCTGCCCCATGGGTCCCGAATCGTGCTCTAATACCAATTTGATAGTAGTTTATCCTCCATTCAGATAAACAACAAGAACAAGATAAAACACAACAAAAATCAGCGAGAAAGATGTTTATTTCAGCACAACAAACCAAAATATAAGTTAATATACTATTTAACAGGTAGATCGACTCTATACAAACCCTAGGCCCCGCTAGGAACAACTCCAAAGAAAACTACAGCAAACACACATAACATGATAAAATAAGACAACCCTATTAACCCTCATATAAACATTCCTACTTCCCTCATTTGAATTCAAATTAGCTCAAATCTCTTAATAAAAGCCCCTAATTATATCTTTCCCAAAGAGCTTCCCCCAAAGCCTCTTCTCCTATAGGTGATATAGGAGGTCTTGGGCCCCACAGGAGAGCTGAAAGGTTCTTGATTTGCTGAAAAATTTTTGGGCCCCAAATCAGTCCTCCAAGTACTGCTCAACTGATGCGACCAGTGTGATGCCTTGTCCATAATTTATCAAGGCGGATTTTGTCCGTATAGCATCTTGAACGGTGTTGTCTAAGCTACCGAATGATAGGAAGTGTTATTCCAATACTCTGCCCATGCCAATCATTTTGCTCACAACTTTAGTGTATCCGATACAGAGCATCGAAGATAAGTCTCCACACTACGATTAACCACCTCTATATGTCTGTTCGTCTGAGGATGATAAGCAGTGCTCCTTTTTAGAACAATTCCCTGCATCTTGAACAATTCCTTTCAGAACGGGCTCAAAAAGATCTTGTCTCGATTCGATACAATCGATTATAATATCCCATGTAATATCATCACCTCCCTTATGAAAACCGTTGTTACTAATGCTGTTGTATATGGGTGGGGAAGGGGAATAAAATGAGCGTACTTACTCAATCGATCCGACACCACCAGTATTATCGTGTATTCTTTTGACTAAGACAACCCTTTAATGAAGTCCATGGTCACCTCATATGAAACCTTTTCTAGAAGAGCTAATGGCTGTAGGAGCCCTCCTAGAGACAGCTAAATACTTGTGCCTTTGACATATATTACAACTAACCACCATCTTATCGAAATTCTTCTGCATACCCTCTCAATATAGCTCTATAGAAAGTCAGATCTTCATTTCCAATTGAAGATCCAACTGTATCTTTTATTCTTCTTCTTAGTTCATTCAATAAAAAAAGAGTTCTTGTGTGTTTTTTTTCATCTTATGCTTTTCTTTGGTTTTGCTGAAACTGCATCCACTTCTACCACATTCCTTAGGAGAATATTATGGGATATCGTCAGTTCTTTTTAAGAATATTATGGTAATATTAGGTTGTGTTTCTCCGGTAATAATTGTGATCGATTGAGTCAATCATTATCAACTTTTATTGTCAGATTCCCATGGGTGGACCTGCAGTGAAGAAGACACTAGGGGATCATGCCCCAATTAGTCTGATCCAGAATTATTGTCAGAATTATAGCTTAATACATTTTTTAGGTTTTTGAAATACTGAACAGCAACGCCTCCCTATTCTTAGCTGCCAACCCATTGTATCACAAACCTTCCCTTACCCATCTTCGTATCCAAACTTTTGAAGTTTGCCTTTAATCTTGCTGACACTTTAGTAGTCACGCTAGTGTCTGGTGTTGTCTATGATTACTTGGTAAGAAAATATTTTTAGCCAGAGAAATTCAACATTTATTATTTTTTATAATTAATAACAGTTTCAGGTTAATTATGAGAAAGGGGCAATTTAGATTATAAAAATACAAGAAATTCAGATTTAAATTCATGTAAAATTTCAGATAATCTTTGAGTTCAAAAAGAAGAAAAAGATGAAACCAATGAGGTTTATGTCTTCATTTACTGAGATGGATGCATCGATAAATGGTAAGCTTAGTGAAAAACTTCATATTTTCTTTAAAGTGAAATTCCAGCCTCTAACCTTCTTTTAAAAGAATAATACCAACTAATCAAAAATTAGTGGTTAGTGGTTAGGAAGCTTAATACAAAAATATTATCTTTTCTGTAAAGTGAAATTTGAATCTCTAACTTTCTTTATTAAAAAAAAATAATACCAATCAATCAAAAATTAGAGGCGTGATGTAATTATCTGAAATCATCAATTTTTTCCCTTACTAAATTATTGGACAATTGCGCTTAGAAGTTTGGCCACTGACATCATGATGCGCCTCGGCTGTACTTCCAATTTTTCACACATGCGGCTGAAGATTTTAAGACAATACATACATAAATTCAATCTTAACCATTTGATTTTAGCTGATTTTCAGACTTATTTTCTTATTGATGTATAATAGGAAGGGCAGTGCTCTCAGCTTGTCTTGTAACAAGGAGTCAGATCACATTGACAGCAGCTATTCACACAATGATACCTTTAGGACTGGTCTTCAAGAATATAATGCCGAAAGTTCTGATACTGCAAAGCTTGGATATTCAGAATACAAAACCGAAGGCAACGGGAATTGCTTGGTGAAGCCTAGCAGATTTCAAACTGGTGTTCTGCGCACAAATTGTATAGATTGCTTGGATCGCACTAATGTTGCTCAATATGCCTATGGTTTAGCTGCTCTTGGGCATCAGCTCCATGCGTTGGGACTTGTAGATGTTCCAAAACTTGATTTAGCTGCTCCTTTGGCTGATGAGTTGATGAATTTCTATGAGAGAATGGGTGATACACTTGCACTACAATATGGAGGCTCTGCTGCTCACAACAAGGTAAATTTCAAAAACTATTTGTTGTTGATTTTCTTTTGTTCGTTTACAAATGCTTTCTAGGTCATAAGACATTTGAATTTTATAAACAAATGCATATAGATTATTAGAAGTCATTATATGCCTTGAACACAATGTTTTTTTGTGAGAAACAACTTCCTAGGCACAACATGGCCCATTTGGCACCCTATTTCCTGTGTTTGGTTCATTAAGTAACATAAAAAGAATTTGATTTCAAGCCCACATGAATAGGTATTCTCTGAAAGAAGGGGCCAATGGAAGGCAACAACTCAGACTCAGGAGTTCTTCAGGACACTTCAGAGATACTACAGCAATGCTTATATGGATGCTGAAAGACAAGAAGCAATAAACTTGTGAGCTTTGCAATCTTTTCCTGTCATTTTACCATGGAATTTATTCCTACTTCAATGTCTCTCCTTAGGATCCCCGATCAGTAAGTAGCCATATGTTCCTTTTGTTGTTGCCAGGTTTCTAGGGTACTTCCAAGCTCTGCAGGAAAAGTCCACAATTTGGGATCTAAATTCTGATCGGAATTGTAATCCCAGCTGGTGTGACAATAGCTTACTTACTGCAACTCCTAGGTACAATTAGTAATTTGATTTTGAAAATAGCAAGTTTTCACTATCCTTGGGACAGTTTCTTTTATCAGTTGTTAGTATTAAGATTTGTTAACTAACACCTGCTGCCTAAATTGCTTAATGACGAAGTCTTAGGCTTCGTTTGGGACGGCTTTATTACTACTTCGTAAAGCAGATTTCTAGTACAAAAATTAAAATTTTTATATTAGAAAGCTGCTTTAAAAAGCAAAAAGAAAGTCGTCCCAAACGAAGCCTTAGGTTCACGGCTACTTCATATCCTAAAAGAAACTTGTGCTCTTTTATAGTTCATCCATGAAAAGATCTCAATCAGATGGTAACATTCTACATCAAAACAACATAAACTTGTCAGACTATTGTGTGGGAATAAAAGATGTTCATAACTCTTTGATATCATCTGAAAAAGCACCTGACGTTCCATGTGCCAGAAGACATTCTAGTTCAAACACAGGGTTTTCGACTCGTCAGAAAGATGAATCATATTCCAGGTATGTTCTTTGCTGAATGTGATCTATGGATAGCTCATTGTATTTCACATTTTTTACATATGCAGTTCATGCCAAGGTCATACAGAAAACTGTTTAGAACTATTAAGTAGTTTCGTAGCATTTTCAAATAAACATTCATATTGAATGGTTTCTTTAAACTCTAACAAGGCTTCATTGAATTAGAAATCTAGTAATCACTATTCCTTGAGTTGCACGTTATAAAATAAATATTATTTAGTTGTCCAAGGTTCCTAATAGGTCTATTTGCAGCAGCATTTATGGCTTCTTCTGTCTTGATAATGACTCCTTTTTTGGCCATCTTTCCTAGGTACACCTCCTCAATGTCTTGTAGGAAGCTTTTTGCAGAGAATGAGCATGGTTGCTCTAGTGAAGCCGAGGTTGATGCATCAGCGTCTTCAAATTTTTTGGACCTTGATTGGCTTTCATCTTCTGGAAATTCTTTTGATGATGACATTTATGAGAGGTATTCATCCTTCAAATTTTGGTTTACTTGTCATATTCTAATGCCGAGTCTTATAATACCTTGAGTGTTTGTTGTGGCATTGGAAATGAACATTTTAAGGTTTGATTTAACTGAGCTAGCTATTCATGTCCATATTTGGAGCCTAAAGATTATCAAATTTTCGATGATAATTTGTTTGTTGTGTAATTTGATTTTGGCGTTTTTTTTTCTATCCTTCTATCCATATATTCACACACAAATATATATGCTACCAGTCAGGTCAATTAGGATCCCCGACGTTAGCTAGACTCATTTGACTATGTAACACTCGACTCTTTTTTTTTTAAAAAACTGTAACACTCTCGACTTGGCCAACCTTATGCATCCAATTATGTGGCTCAAGCCTCTAAATGTTTCTCTCTCTCTCTCTATGTATTTATTTTCATGCACACACAAATAGTCTCTTAGCTAGGACGATTAGGATCCTCAATCTTAACTAGACTCATTTGACCACATAAAATTCTTGACCTAGCCAGCCTTCTTCAGCTAATTGTGCGGCTTAGGCCTCTAATTGATCTCAGTTACAATAACTGAATTAGCTTAGGTGGAGCAAAATTAGACTCAATTGGGTTGTCTACCCAAGTTCGAGGTTAAATTTGAATCTACCCTACATGTGAATTGAGACTAAGGTTTGATTTTACTTTTTACTCATTTAAGCTTGAGCTCAAGCTTGAACTTAGATTCAAACTAAGCTAAATTTGCTTCTTCAAGTTGCTTATTAGAAGCAAGCTTAAGTTCGAGTCCACCCTGGCCTAAGCTTGATTTCAGCCTAAATTGGGCTCATGATTAAGTTCAGAGCTTAGCTTAGTGTTTTAGCTCGTACTTGGGCTTTTAAGCAAGTCCAAGGTAAGTGTAATTACCCCTGTCAACTACTTTTCACATCCATGCTCACACTTCAAGTAGTAGCTACTCAATACATCATTACATGTGTTAAGAGCATTAGATGTATTAAGAGCCCTTCATCACTCAAATCGTGAAGAGGGAGAAAACAAAAAGGTACACACGCATTCCTATGAATATATATATATATATATATATAGAAAGAGAGAGAGAGAGAGTCCAAAACTATTTTAAGATTTGGTTACTTTTACCTCATTTGTTTCCACTCTAATGATACCATGGTAATTCAAAATTTTGTTAAATTGATCATTTGATTAAAAAGTTTGATTAAATTGATCATTTGATAATTCATTAAGCAAATTTTCGGAGCCCACAATGCGTAGTCCTTAAATACATTTGAGTGTCAACTAGGAACTACCTAGACTTCAATTTTTAGGCCATCAATACCTCCCTCATTCCAATTGAGGGTTCCCATATCCGTCAGGAGCAAAATAATCATTTTCATTTATTTAAATTTTATAACCTACAAATACAATATCCAAGTCTTCTATTATATTTGAATCCATTTAAACAAGTGTCATAAATGATTATTAAGGATTTAAGATCATTTGATCATCTTGAATGCATCATATTTTTTTGATGGATGGCTTATTGCATAAATAAAACATATACTTTTTTTTTGCATAAAACATATACATAATCTGTAATATGAAACATATTCAACTGGCCTAAATTAAATAAGTTGGTGTTGATGATATTTAAAGGGTATTTGAAGATTTTAATTGGTTAGCTACAAAGTAAAACTAGACTTTTTAAATGACCTTCTATGCATAATCCAACCGTTCATATTTTTGGACAAGCTTGATGAATAGTTAAATTATTATAAAATTTAAAATACACAGTCGATGGGTAATTTTCACGTCATAGATTATAATCAATGGGTTAATCTTTAGGCAGTTAATCTTGCGGAGTAAGTTGAACCTAAGGGAAAAAAGGAAGAGGTGGAGAGCCTAAAATTGAGCGATGGAAAAAAGCATTTGAGATGACGAAGATGGCACTAATCATAACAAATATTAAATGCTAAACATATCATATAGTTTAAAATATAATTATTTTATAAGATTTTTTTAGCAAGATTTTTTTAATTTTTAATGTAATGAAGCTTGAAAAATCATTATTTACTCACTTCTTTTGGTGTGATAATTATTATTTTCTACCTTTCAACAAAATTCCTTATAATTAAAATTACTTTACGAAGGTATATACATATTTACATTTTAGAGACACACATCACTCAGACAAACTCCAAGGGTGGAGCCAACAGCCATGAGATAGAAACTACATCGCCTTGAGGACTTTGACAAAACTGATATTGTTGTATCCATTACTTTACCATCATTAGAATCACACTTTTAGGGAATCTCGTTGATCTTGGAGAGCATATAAATGATTTTATTGCCTGCAACACATCAAAGAGAGATTATTATGTGCGGTGTCCGGATCGTCTGGAGGCGAATCCGGACGCGCCACGTCACCCGGATGCACTGGGCCCCGGGTGATGTGGCGCACCTGGATTCGCCTCTGAACGAATCTGGACGCCGTACATAATAATTTTTCCACATCAAAACAGTAGTAAACATTCTTAAATGAATTTTTATGACTTAAGATCAACTCCATGTATTTTTCATGATATTTCTAGCATATTCTGTTATTTTGATGGATGATATTAATGACTATAAGTTAGCTTTCTAGAGGGCTTTAATTTATCATTCGATAATCCTTATTTTTCGCAAGCTTTATGACTGGTTAAATCTTTGTGAGAATTGTTGAAGCTAAATATATTTAAGCAATTTTTCCTGCATAGTTTTTTTCTGCTTCGGTAGATTGTCTTATACTCTCATTCAATATTGTTTTCATTATTTTCCGTTCGCGTAGGTCTACTGTTGCAAATCTTTCTGCTGAAAATGTTATCAGCGGCCTAGCATCTGATTCAAGTCTTCCTTTGAGTGAAAATGATTATGGCATAAAGGTTAGAACTGTCAATTTTGATTTTTAAGTTTTTTTTTTCCTGGTATTCCTGCTAGTCTTTTGCTTAGTATGGAATCTGATGTCACCAAAAGCCAATGCAAAGATAGCAGAGAATACATTTTCCGTTTCTAGTCTTGCTTGAACTTTAGAATCTTGTTAACAAAGTAAAGTCTATCCATAAAGGAATGAGAATCAAAAGTGAGGTAAAATAATTGAAGAGATTAATTGATGTACCGGAAAGAGAAAGAAGTGAGCTGCTTGGAGTAGAGGAGATTGGAACTAGTAGATATGGAGTAAAGAGGAATATGCAGATAGAGAAGTGACAGGGAGATAAAATCAGATTAGAGGATAAAAAAATATTTTGGGAAAGAAGTAAAGAGATTGAAAGAAGCACCAACTCTTGCTGTTTCAAAGAAAAATATTCCTTTCTTTCTAACTAAAAATCAGTCTCTTTGTGATTTGGTGGCTTTCCTTTTGTTTTTAATTGTCTTTCTTATTTCTTAAAGTATGTATTTGCTTTTTTAAATTTTTAATTTTAAAATCAAGTATAACTAACATGAATCCTATCTCATATGTCATATGCATCATGAATCCTATCGGAAATCATAATATAGCCTATACTATTAGAACATGTATGTCCATTTAAGTACCGTGGGCTCTGAAAAATTGAGCTTTTGAGCCCTAATCGCCCCATGTATATTTGGGGAGAGTTTTAACAAATTATGTTCGGGGGAAATTTTTCGAAAGGTAGATTAGATGAAGATAAGACACTACCCAAAGATTTTGGCCTTTTAATAAGGACTTTAATATATGAGTTCTAGTTTCCTATAATCGCAAGCCCTTATAGTTAACTACCTCTCTTAATAACAAGAGAGTGCTTTCGATTAAGACTAATCGTTAAACAGATACTTAGTATCCAATGTATAGTAGCAGCATATTTAGATGTTTAAATTTTAACATTTAAAATTATTAATTCACCACCTTGCACTTAAAACAGATGGAGGAATGATGATGAACCCAATCAAGATCCCATAATTCTGTAGTCATAGGTCAACATGATCCCTAGTCCACTTAGTTAGAGGATGTAATTGATCCAACCTGATCAAAGGATCCTTATCAACAGCTATGAGTTGTTTCATACACGGGTATTTTATAGATTTGGAGTGAGTATTTGTTTAAAGGACAAATCCAAGTTAATCATAGCTAACAGAGGATTTTGTGCTTTATTGGTCATACCCTATAATTTATTACTCAATGGTAACCAGCCATTGATGTACATATGAGCTTTTAGCAATGACCGTAATACAATGAAGTCGTTCGACCAAGCCACTAGATCAAAGGATCGTGCCATAATCATTTATCATGTGGAGCCATTCTTGCCAAGTCATGAGTTCGTTGTGGAGCTGTTTGGCCAAGCCACTGGTTCTTTGTGGAACTGTCTAGCCAAGCCACCGATTAGAGGACTAGTCATAACCATTTAACGTGTAGAGCCATTTGACCAAACTATGGGTTTTGTGGAGTCATCTAGTAAAGCCACCGATTAGAAGGAGAAATGTCTCATCCTTACTAGCATGATATTATTTGAGAATGAATCTGAGTGATATTCTTGACTGGACATTTGCTTTTTGTGAGCTAGAGTAATTCTTCAATTCCTCACCCTCACCAAGGTTACGGGGTTAGGATGAGTTCTACTTCAGGTTTATGTTATTAATTTCAATTTTAAATACTAAAATATTTAATAAACATTGAGTTTAAGACTTTGTTAGACTAGTCCTTCCTGGACTGGTCCAGTCGGTCAATCATGTTTACAACAAGCGGAACAGAGGTTCTGAATTCTTCAATTCCTCACCCTCACCAAGGTTACGGGGTTAGGATGAGTTCTACTTCAGGTTTATGTTATTAATTTCAATTTTAAATACTAAAATATTTAATAAACATTGAGTTTAAGACTTTGTTAGACTAGTCCTTCCTGGACTGGTCCAGTCGGTCAATCATGTTTACAACAAGCGGAACAGAGGTTCTGCCCCCCCCCCCCCCCCCCCCCCCCCCCCCAAAAGGAGAAAGGGTCCAGAGCAGCGGGATCGGGTATGCGGTATGCATCTTACCCCCGGTCAATCTCTTTCTCTAGGCTAACGAAAATATCTGGATTTCTTTTCTTTCATCTTTGACTATCCTATTTCATTTCCTTTCCTTTCTTCCTGGACTAGTGGCTAGCATACTTTATCCAGTAGCGTATGTCCTGTTGCCTATTAGCGGCTTTCTTACCTGAACTATGAAAAAATGGGCATATTTCCACTTTCCATCTCCAGGCCTGCCAAAAACTGCTCACTTACGAAATAGGCCTAAGCCTATGTTGAGGAAAGATTCACATCCGTGCACTGAGTCGTCAAATGACGCACCCCAATTATACAGCCCACAGGTGCCCAAGGCCCGAATGACCAAGCGTACATGCACGGGTTGGCCCATCCCAAAAAGTCCTAAAAATGACAAGAAGGCCCGCTGAATCTGTCCAAATTCAAAGCCCGTCAAAGGTGGCTCCTCACATGAAATCATGCAAAGGATCCGAGCCCATCAAAGACTCTCCTATCTCCTACATGAAAGGATCTGAATCTATCTATCCTGACCTTCTCTTCCGCTTCTGCAGCAGTATAGAATCTCGGTCTTGATGCCTACAGCTCAATTTGTTTTCGCAAGAATCCGCGAAAGACTGCTTTTTCTTCTTCTTGTGTTATAGCTACACGAGGGAAAGCGATGCTGCCCACTCTGCCGCAAAAGGGGGCCGCTTTCATCCCCCCAAAAATGCCAGTTCCACCATCAGGGCCCAGCAAGCAGCATAATTCTGTTCCGAGGCTGCGTTTCATTCCAGCAAAAGTAGTATATGGTTCAAAGCGCCTTGTTCCATCCGGCGCGAATCCCCTCCATCACTAGTATAGTGGAGGTGTTCTTTGTATTGCAATAATGAAGAAATGTACGAACACAAAGACCAGCCCACTTTTCTATGTGGGCTCATTTCAGAATGTCTTTTTTCATAAAGAAGCGCGCTCCTAGTTAGTGTAACGTAGGTGTCTTTCTCGGTTGATGGATGGGATAAATGCCTATATAGCTTTGTAATGTTCTTTTCATGTTGATGCTATATTCAAGAATCTAATCTAAGAAAGTTGCTCAAGACTGAGTCCCATTCAATTGTCTTTCTCTTACTGTGTAAACGAACTTCAAGTCTGAATTGTACTCGACAGGAAGCGTCACAGCCTAGGTTTGGGCCGCCTCCGATGTCGATCTGCAGTAATAGTTTTCGAAACCTATCTAGTTTTCCGAGGTAGGTTCTATTCACCTAGAGCGATTTGCCTGCTTCTTTCGTGGTCACCCTGTTATGTATGTGCAAGCCGAACTACTGCCCTAAATCCTGCTTTGGTGCGTCCCACCCCAACTAACTAGTGCTTGACTTGACTCTCCCCCGCGCCCTATCCAATGAAGGCCGGCCTATCGATGACCGAGCCAGTTTGAAACTACTCCTGACCTCACACAACGAGCGAAGTCGAAATGTTTATGAGAAAGGGGCGAGTCTCAAGGCCAAAGAGTGCTCTTTGAACGCTACTATGCATCCTTACGATGAGTGGGTATAGCAGGACTTGAACCTGCGACCATTAGGTTAAAAGCCCAATGCTCTACCAACTGAGCTATACACCCGATTTGACAATCAGGGTTGGTGCGGAAAAGAGGGCGGCCTGGCTCTTCGAATCAACTAGCGCCTTTTCTTCTTATCATATCACAAGGGCGCGGCTCTGTATGAGGCTCGTACTGCGGAGAAAGTATGGGAGTCCTTTCCACTCATTGAAGATTCTATCTATAAAAGAAGGTCAACGGGGGAGACTACAGTAGCTCTCACTGAGACTATCTACGAAAAAGGTAAGGCGCTAGCTTGGAGGCAGGTTCGACCGAAAGGAGCTGTGTTCTATGGTTTGACGTTGTTCCGGTCGAGCACTCTCTTTTCTTTGTCCAATTCCGTCTGACCAACCGGTTGTGAGGCTGGACCAGGTACGAAGAATGAATGCCTGCGGCCCTCTTCCATTCTCAGGCACGAAAGTTGCTGGCCAGCGCCCGCTCAACTCTTCGAGAGCCGGACAAGAAAGGAGTGGTGGAGATTCGACAAGTCAATCCAAAATGTAGAAGGTCCAGTACAGTAGTACGGAGAAAAGCGAGAACGAGAAAGAGGCAGATGATCGGTTTGCTACGCTACGTACGTTGACCTTGACTTGGCAGATTCAAAAAAGTGAACCACCACTAGGGACTGGTACGTCATAGTCCGACTCTTTTTCCTACCGGAAAGGATGATGATGACAGCTAGCTTCCCTCCCTTTGAAGTGGATTTCTCAGCTCCACGAGTCACTAGAAAGAAGGTGAAAGGCCCACTACTTCTTCATTCATGGCCTCTTGATTTGATCTAGTGCCTTTCGTATTCATTCGACCTGAGTCAAAATAGAAAGAAAGGTTCTTTTATGCAATGCATAACGGGCGGGCCTCCTGTGGATTCCTCCAACTCAATGAATGAAGGGGGGAGTATGAGGAAGGCCGACTTTCTTTTCTTTCTATATGAAGATGAAGAAAGGCGCGCAGCGTTGAACTTAGACACGATAGTTTTTCTTTCTTTACAAAGAAAAAGAAAGGCGTTAGTCAAACATTTCTGACTTCAGAAGATGACTGAATGAGGAAGAGTTCTTTATGTGGTATCACTTTACCACCATCTGAAATGCGCGAAACTTCGATTGGTGGAAGCCAGTCCATGAAGATTCTCCCTTCTCTGACGTGCAATTCCCCTCTTTCGGTAAGCATCCAGTATCTCAGCAAATGAACATTTCTCTAAGCTTATCCTGTAGCTTATACGTCTTTTGAAAGCTGCTCCAAGGATCCAACGAATAGCTAAGGTTTGTTGACGATCCCTGGCTACAATCCCAGGGACATCATAAATAGTACCTGCGACTCCTACTTTGACCACTTCGCATATGGGCTTTATATTATCTACGGCGTCAACCATCAGTTTGATTACATCGCGTTCAGTTCGAGCTGGGCGATGAAAAGTTTGATAAACAATAGCACGAGCTCTCGTTCTTTTACCATCGATCATGCGAAAGTTGACCAACTTCTTGATCAATTGTTTTTGCTCACCATCCAAGTCCCCCATATAGCTGAGAATTTCCGAGCAATTGGAAGCCGCTTTCGATGAGAAATTTCTATTACGCGATCGTTACTGTCCATCTTGATCAGCCAACTCCCCTGTTTCCTTCCATAACTCAGATCGTACGAATGGATGACTGACCCACGGCACAACTCAAAGAAAAAGGACGAAAAGCCAAAGGTCCCCAGATAAAGACAAAGAGATATTGACTTTGATCAAAACACTAGAAAATGGATGATCGTAGATATGACTTACTAGCGCCTTTTTGCGATCGGAAGACGAATGAGATCAGAGACGCCATCATTGGGGCAAACGATGCAATAGCTTCGGTGAGAGCAAAGCCCAAAATTGCATAACCAAATGATTGTTTAGCCAATGATGGATTTCGCGCCACGGAATGAATCAAAGAACTGAAAACGTTTCCAATACCGACAGCAGCTCCCGCTGAAGCAATTGTAGCTGCTCCGGCACCCATTGATTTAGCACCTTCTAACATCTCGAGTCTAGAATTCTCGTCACGCTTCGCTTTTCCTTCGCTCTTTCCTGGATTCTTCGTCGATTCCTCTGCCCCACCTTCCTTTTGACACCGGTCACCATCTGATTCCAAAAAGCAGCGCATCATTTTTGGAAAGAAGGATGATTGAGCGCCCATGGAATGAAGCTCCTCGAGATATCTTTTCAGAGTGACGGGGAGATGCTCACTTCCACCAGCAGGCCGAAGAATGTGCAGTCGAAGAA
Organism: Dendrobium catenatum; assembly: GCF_001605985.2. Classification (NCBI taxonomy): domain Eukaryota; kingdom Viridiplantae; phylum Streptophyta; class Magnoliopsida; order Asparagales; family Orchidaceae; genus Dendrobium; species Dendrobium catenatum. Next base: position 727,767 of record NW_021536486.1, on the reverse strand, counting down.
AAATTTCCGGACAGAATTCTTTCTTTCAAAATCAGAGTCTGCCCGAACCGGACTCGAAAAAAGAGACATTTTTTTCTAGCGCCTTTATCTAGCGCCTTTTCCGATGTCTCCTGACGCATGCTATGATCAGATCAGCAGATCCGCGAGAGAATAATCAATAGGATAAGGAGGAGTCATAGGAGTAGGAGGCAGAGCTAAACTCGCAAGCTTGACCTAGAACTAACTGCTATCAGTGGGAGCCTCTATTCTTTCTTCTTTTTCTTTGATAAGAGCAGGCCGGTTAGGCCTATCGGAGTTTCCCAAGCATATCTTCTACCCATTGAGATCGCTGTCACTCAGTCAGATGCTTTTTTGAGACTAAGACTTTGACTTGATGTCATACGTAATCGTCTTTTTTCCCAGTCACTTACCCTTACCTTAGAAAACCAAACAAATCAAACCCGTCTGGCGATCGGAGAGAAGAGTAAGGAAAGGACGAGCGAACTACTAGAAAGAAAATAGGATTTTTTAGAATGAAAAAAAAAGAGAGAAAAAGAGATCTTTTCTTAGTTTCTTAGTATGAAAAGGAAAAGAGTTAGCTGGGAATGCTCCTTTTTAGCTCTAGATCTAGATCTTGAATGACTTTCTTTTGATTGGAGGGCTCCCCCTACTGACCTATTTTCTCTTTTCCTACTTTAATGTTAGAACATATGGGGATCACCGGGTCATTCAGCGGATGAGTGTAACCGATCTTTTTTCTGGCTGAGAGTGAGAGCCAATTCCCGGACTTGAACTGCCAATGTTCTTCCTTTCAATAGAAAGAAGATAAGAGATGAACTTCACTCGTTTTTTCTTTTTCGGTCGGTTGGCATTTAGCTACTCTCCCGGCCAGCCCAATCGATATAGGACAACTTGGATGTGTTTCTTGGAGGTTGGCAACCGGCTACATGTCATGTTGGAGTTGAAGCATATGAAATTCTATTACGCTTTGTTTAGATTTCACTTCCTCAAATGAAAATATTACGAGGAAGATAAGATGGTGAGAAGTGAGGTTAGGATAAGAGCTTTCTCAGATCACAGTAGATCAAAGTCAGTGACACGGGCCTTCCATTTTTTTGTTTCCGCAGAAGAGAGAAATAGAAAGAGGCTGATCATTTGCCTACTGTGCCCGGTTTAGGGTCATATGAATGGGAAGCTCAGTCAGCTAGAAGTCTTTCCATCAACAGTGGCTAGGTATGGTAGGTAGTTTTGCGGGACTTTCTCTGACGCCGCTTCCTCGTCTGACGTTAGAGTGGAGTGTTAGGTTAGGGGATCGGATCATATGTGAATCTTGTTCACTACGTGCCTCTGATGTTTCGGAATTTTTTGATTCTAAAGTATCATATTCGGATTTTTGTCATTTTGTTTTTTCTCATTCTATAGGGATGGGATCTTTCGTCCAATCAACCCCACCGCGGAAAGGGGAAAACTCTTTCTGGAAGAATTTTGAATAAGTAAAAAAAAACCTATTGGGTAATGAATATTCAATGAAGAAAGAAGAAAAAGAAAGACCCTCTTAGAAAAAGACCTAATCCCCCTAACTGAAAGAAAAGCGAGAACTTACTATAGAGTAGGAATCCAGCCTAGAATAGTAGCAGTGATGTCGCCAATATTGAATTCTTTTTTTGAAGACTTTCACTTTCCCATGTTAGTTAGTTAAAGATTAATGCCAAAGGCCAAGCGGTTTATCATGGCCTCTATCTGTTCTTAAGTGAAAATGGAAAGAGTTTATTATGGGTTTTCCTAGGTCTAGACAAACTATGCTGCAATATGGGTGATCATAGATTGGCTAAGTCTACGTACTCATTTTTTCACATGAGATAGACAAACTCTGTTTTGAAGTTGGCTAGCTTTATAAAGGAGATTATTAGACAACATAGAACTTTGAAAGCTATTATTTTTTATAGAGATGATAGGTTTACATCTAGGTTATAAAAGAATATTCAAGGACAGGGTACAAAGTTGAGTTTTAGTATAGTCTTATCCACAAATAGATGGGCAATCTAATTAAACATGTAATTCAAATATTAAATATTTATTGAGACTATGCATTTTTTATTTTAAAGAAAGTCAGAATGATCATATTTCTCTATTTGAATTTGTTTACAATAATAATTTTTGATCAAGTATCAGGATAATTCGATCCGTATAAAGTCATGTATGAAAAAGGTTTAGGGCATCGTTTGCTTGGATTGAGACAGGAAAAAGATGATTGATGGGTTCTTAATTGATAGATAGTGTTATAAAGAAAATAAGATTGATAAGAAAATTGTTTAAAGTGGCTTGGGACAGATAAAAGAATTATTATGACCTGAAGTATAAATCCATATATAGAATTTTAATTGGGGATTTCATGTTTTTCAAGGTCGGTCAAGTGAAGCGTGTCAGTAGATTTGGGAAGGATAGTTAGTTAAGCTCAAGGTATGTTGATCATTTGAAGATCATTAAAAGAATAAGAAAGTTTGCTTACCAATTACAATTACCTGATCAGATATCATATATTTATAAGGTATTGAGGTATTCGATGTATCTGTACCGAGGAATTATAGATTTTTTAATTTAGATCAATAAGTTCCCGGATCACCCAGTATAACTTATAAAGAAAAATATGATCGTATTCTAGCATAAGATGTGAAGCAACATAGGAATAAATAAGATCATTATAGATAAAGTTTAGTGGAAGAACATGTCTGAGCGGGAAGCAACTTGAAAGAAAGAAGTATATATGAAACAACTATATTCAGACTTATTTATTCAAATGTCAAGAATGACATTTTTGAAAGGAGAGGAGAATGTGATGCCTATAGATTCATAACCCGATAAGATTCTTGTTGGTATTATAAAATTTTTAGATCTAAATTTTGTAATCATAAAATGAAGTAGAAAAAGTTGAATATTAAATGGGGAAATTATCTCTTGGAGCATTATGATATTTTCCGCTCTATTTGAGAGAAATGTTTGAGGGAACACTACAACTCTAAGGTTAGCCACCCTTGCACTGAGCACTTTGCTTGATGAGGTTTGGAAGAATCTAAAATATTCCAGCTGAACGCTATGGCTCTACACATTTGATCAAGCATCTCGCACTTTCCTTTAAAAAAATTTATATAATAAAAATATAAATCCATGTTGCATTTCATCCTCACTAATAAGCTCATCATAGCAAAGAAGGAAAGGAGAAGAGGAAGGTGAGTGAAAAAGAGGAAGGAATTTTGTTGGTCATGCATGGCTCAAGGTTGTCCATTAGGCCACTTAAGAGAATTTTGCTATTTGAGGTAGGCTTACAATACTCTATTTTTTATTTTAATTCTGATATTTCTATAAAGAGATAAAGAGTGAAAATATATTTTTTAATGAGTATAACAAATATTTTATCTTGTAACTTTTGATATGTTATCGAATATTCAATTATAAAACATTTTGACCGTAGGAAACGAATTTTTGACTAGTCGGAATTACCCATACAAATTTTTGAGTATTTTTTATTAAAAACTAGCATATCTAATATTGGCTATAATTCACTAAAAGTTTTAAAACGATATCTTAAAAATTATTTATAAATAGTTTATTAAATGTTAAAAAGTGAAAAATATAAGTGGCGCACATGGATTATATTCTCTATAATGTGCTATACATGCATTCACCTCTTCTTTAAGCTTTATACTATAGTAAACAACATTCACGTCACTTCTTTACTTATATGATTTTATTGATTTATTTTTTTAATAAATTATTACAATTTATTTTTTTTTCTAACTAATTTTATGAAAGTAAAAATAAAATCAATAATAATAATAAAATCAAATTTCTAAACAATAATCAAGCCAGAACTTTAGCAGCCGAATCAAACCAACAAAATAAGTCCAATTTCATTCATATTTTTTTTCATAGCATACGAATAAACAATTTTTTTCTTAAGAAAATATAGCCAAAAGCATAGAACAGATTGCTAATTAATTTCTTCATCTAAAAAGACATCGTAGGTAGCTTAATTAAATCAAATCAAGAAGCAACGATCCAACGAACATGTATTACACTGATTAATTGGAAGAACTAGTACTAATATGTAGATCATGATTTAATTAAGCTTTATAGTACTACAGCTAGCTAACTCTGATCAAGATTAACGGGTTTGTAAACGAATCAAGCCAATCCGAAGCATATGCTTTTTTTTTTTTTTGGTATAAAACTCACAGCGGGACCTACGGCGTTAATATTGAAAATGCGGTTACAAAAGTCCTTAAAAGGTCCCTCCAGCTCGCTAATGTTCAGAAGAGCTACAATGAAAAAGAAAAGAAAACCTAAGAGCCGGTGGGTCCTTCTCCTAAGATTACAAAAAGAACATAAATAAAGCCTCGGGCTGTGAAGAAATAGCACCCAAAATTGGAAGATCAGATAATTTTAGTTCCGCTCAGTCTTCCTGCAAAATTGATAAAGAAAATAGAGAAGCCAAAAAAGACACCAAAATAAGAGTACCTTGCAACTGTTGAGGATCAGGAAATATAAAGATGAATTATCCATGCAAAGAACTCTCAAAAAAGATATATAAGCCAGATAATAATAAAAGCATGCAAGAGAATTAGTTATATATAAGAAATACCAACTGATACTAATACCCAGAACCAGCTCTAGCAAATTCCAACCACACCAAAGCATCAAGAAATATAAAGATGAACCACACCAAAGCATCACCATTAAAAGCTTCATCCACATATTCCCCAGATAAAAAACCTCAGCTCTCATAAAGATGACCCGAGCATATGCTTGTTCATGTTTATGTTCATTTATTATCAGCCGTTCATATTCTCCAGATTCGAGCTTTCCCGTTTGTGTTCAAGCTTTGTTCATTTAAGTTGATAGATGTTCATGTTTGATTTGTGTTTTATTCGTGTTCGGTTCATTTCGTACTTATCGAGCTTTAAACAAATGAGTCTTTACAAGCCATAAATGAACTCTATTTATAAATTTCATTAGCTTAACAAACAAGCTTTATATATATCGAGCTAGTATACTAACAAATATGTTCACAAATATTTCTAGAGATTGTTTCGAACTACCAAACAAGTATGTTCATGAGCATATATAGTGAGTATTTTTTAGCTACCAAATGAGCCTATTCGAGAACATATTTAGTAAGGATTTTTAAACTATCAAAAAAGTTCGTACACAAACACATCTAACGAGTATTTTTGAATTAACAAACAAGCTCGTTCACAAACAAACGAGCTATAATTCTTCTTATAAAAAAGATTGTTTTAAAATAACTTATCATTATAATTTTAAATTATAATAAACATAAATATTTATATTAGATTTATTAAATTTTCATATTAACTGAGCCTCTTGGCTCACTCACACCCCCGGTAACAATACATTATCTGAAAATCCGTTGAGATAATTCGAAATATATTAATTGTTAATTATTTAGCAAGATTCTGCTTAAGAATCTATTTCTGAAACTTCGCCATACGCTTAGTAGTTGGAGTTGAAATACAATTATTGCAAAGGCATCTAAATAGGAAAGTGTATTTCAAAATTAACTTTGCCATACTTTATTTTCTTCTGGATAATAAATAATCTATATATTTCGAATTATCTCAACGGATCTTCATTTATTTATTAAGTACATAATCAATTTCAGATTATTATATTTTAGGAAACACCCTCCTTCCTGAATATTTTTGGAAACACCAGCTCTATATATACGTACGCGGGTAATGTATTACTAACTACAAATCTAAGAGCTTCATAGCCAATGGCTTCCGCTTCTTCTTCCCGGACGACGACGCACTCCATCCGCGTCAACTGCAAAAGAGTTTTTGACTGGCAGCAAGAGGAAGGAGAAGTTCCTTCAGGCAGACTGGCAAGCGAACCCCACCTCCTCCTCAGACTCCACTGTGTGATCGACGTTAATAACAGAGAAATATCAAAAGCAACGTTCATGTCGCGGCACAGTTTCATCAACTGCATCGCATCAAACCTCCAATCTTTCATGCAGAATACGGAGCCCCTCCCAATGAACTATTTAATGGAAAACGAAGAAGCCGAGATGACGAGGTTGAGTATCTCCCACACCATTGCATGTCAAGTTCGCAATTGCAGTAGAGTTGAAGGGCTCAAGGGGCTTATCGTGCATGTCATTCTGAAGGTCTATGTGTCAGAGCGGGAGGAGGAGGTGGCGAGTATTCTTCGCGAGATGAGGATGGCTTTGGTGCAGAGAAATCTTTGCATGGGAGGAGGGGAGAGTTGTAGTTCATCAACCTCTGTGGGGGACGAGGAAGTGTGTGCTGTTTGCTTGGAAGGGATGGTGGAAGGAGGGAAGGAAGTGATTCGCACGCCGTGTAAGCATAAATTTCATGGCGGATGCATCAGGCGATGGTTTGAAGAGAGCGGCTTTTGTCCGCTGTGCCGGTTCTATATTGGACCGTAATCTTGATCTAGTTCCCAGCCTAGGTAAATTAATAGGTGCAGATACTGGAGGAAGAGAATCATCTTGATTTTTCTGTCTACGAAAAAAATGCAATTAAAATATAGTTACTGTAACAGCTACGTTTTGACTGCACTTTTGCTATAAATAGAGAGAAAAATTGGACAATTCTCTCCGTCCAATATCCGTACCTAATAATTTTTGGCTTAGCTATACATAGCATAAAGCTTGATAAATAATGATCTGCATATTGGCACTAGTTCTTTCAATCTGTGCACTACACGTTCGTTGGATCGCTGTTTCTTGGTTAAATTTTTACCTATGATGTCTGTTTAGACGAAGAATTAATTAGCAATCTGGTCTATGCTTTTGGCTATACTTTTTTCGTGTACTAAGAAAAATATGAATGAAATTGGACTTATTTTGTTGGCTTGATTATTGTTTATTATTTTTATTATTTATTTATTTTTGCTTGCATAAAATTAATTAGAACAAAAGGTAAATTGTAATAACTTATTAAGATATTAAATCAATAAAATTATATAAGTAAACAAGTGCGTGAAAGTTGTTTGCTCTAATGTCATAAATCAAATATCTAAAGCGAGCAAAGGCATGACTCGACCAATCAACGTGATGCAAAAAATTTAGATTCGGATTAACCTGTTTAATAGGAGGGTTGAGTTCGGGATGGGTTTTCAAACTCATTTATTGAATTTAACTATGAATCCACTTTTGACCTAGCGTGACTAATTTAATATCTTTTTTTTCTTAATTATTTATCCTTTGATATATTCTTATTATTTTTTATCAAATACCTTAAAATTTATAATAAATAAATTATAATATATTTTTTTTAACTAAAACAGGTTAATGAGTTGAATTCAGGTCATTCAGATTCGGGGGAACTAGATTCAAGTTGGATCAATTTCAAATCTAACTCAAATTTAACCCGTCAACTTGTTTTAACACACTTAACTATAAACTGACATATTTGAGACTATACAATCTTATCGGTGTTGACCTCAATTTTTGTTCGAGTGCCCTCGATGGCCTTTGATTGATTTAATCAAGCACCATCAGGTTCAATTCGAGCTCGAATCAGCTCGAATTGCGTCGAATTAAGCTCGACTGGGTTCGATTAATCTCGATTAGTCCGCCGTAGTCACGTCAAGTTTGATATGATTCGAGTCGTCATTTTATTTAAATTCAATTGTGATAATTAATTTGATTAAATCAAATCGAATCCAAGTTAAACACGAGCTGCTGACCCGGATTGAACCAAATTGGACTTAATTTGAGCCTAATTTCAGCTCAAGATAGCGAGCATGTATATTTTTACAGAGATCCTGCGTTCTCCGGAGGCGTTTTAGGGTTTCCGCTCAGCGTTCGCTTTGCTCGTGTTCCTGGCATTGATTTTCATTCTTCGGGCTGGTTTTTCCTTTCTTTCTTTTTTACTTGTGTTCGTTTGTTTCTTTATTTGAGTTTCGTTTTCATTTTTCCGTCGGGAGATGATGACTCCGTCGTCATCTTTCCTTCCATTTGCTGCCTTTACTGATGGTCGCACTCGATCCTTCAAGGATGTTGTCTCTGGATCTTCGTCTTCTGCTTCTAAGCTTAATTTTGTGCAGTCCTCTTTTAAAGGGTGCCCGACTCTGTTGTTTGATGACTTTGTTGTATCTCAGCTTGCCACCCCTTTTGCCCTGACTCTGGTTGGTAAGTTTGTTTTACGTAGGCCCAACCTAGACGTGATACGAAAGTTTTTTGTGAGTTTGAAACTTTCTGGATCGTTTCATGTTGGTCTCCTGGATCCGAGACATGTTGCTATTCAATTAAGTAAAGATATGGATTATAGTCGAATCTTTACTCGTAGATCTTATTACATTCAGGGGTGTCAATTGCGTCTTCTCAAATGGACGCCAAATTTTGACGTGCGGGAGGAATCGCTGATTGCGCCGGTTTGGATTGCCTTCCCTAATTTACAATTACATTTTTTTAATACTCAAGTGTTGTTTGGACTTGCATCTATTTTTGGAAGGCATTTACAAACGGATCAAGCCACGGCTTCCATTTCTAGACCCTCTGTGGCTCCTGTCCTAGTAGAACTTGATGTTTCCAAAAAACATCCGAATGAGGTATGGTTAGGTTCAGAGTTTAACGGCTACTTTCAAAAGGTAGAATTTGAAAATTTACCCATATTTTGTTCCCATTGTAAAATGAATGGCCATGCTTTTAACGATTGCTATAGGTTGCAACCTCACCTTCGTAAAGTGAATGCTGGGTCCAAACCGTCTCAAAATAAGGTTGATGTTCCTTCTGATAATGAAAATTTACTTCATGCTATTTCTAATGGTAATGACATCTTGGATATGCCTGAGAATAATGGTACTAGTTCTAAGTCTATTCCTTCTAATAATGAAAATTTACTTTATGCTATTTATAATGGTAATGACATCTTGGATATGCATGAGATAATGATATTATTTCTAAGTCTAATGATGTGTCCTTTACTACTGAGGTGAATAATTCTCTAAACAGTAAGATTGATCTTTTACCGATTGTGAATCCTACTCATTCCATAGATGCTCCTCTTTCTAAGCAGGCTGATAGAATTGTTAATGAGGATGTTGCTCCTACTAATGATATTAGATTGGAACATCAAGGGCTAAATGTTGAAGTTTCTTTGAATATTCCGAATCATGTCTATTCCACTTTAAACAGTTCTCTAAATGCTATCTTACCCGCTAACGTAAATGATGATCTTTGTTCTAAGCAAAAGCTGGATCCGGCTTCTTCTAATTTCTAGATTCTTTATGTTGGCCATGTCAGGACTACTCAAAAAGAATTAGTTGAAATATGGAAAATGCTGAGCTTGGTTTGAATAATATAGAATTAGTGGAGGTTGAAGTGCTAGAGGAAGGAGAGCTTCCTCTTAAAGGTAAAGGTAGAGGTGAATGTAAGTCTCATACTTTTTATACAAGGTGTTATGATAATCTTACTGATACTGAAGATCTAGAATTTTCTGCTAAATGCTTTTCTTGAGATGATCTTGACATTAGCTTTTGTAAAGGGCAAGGTAAACGTGGTAAGAAGAGCAAGAATCCTATGGTCCAATATGGCAGGAAGACCAATCTTGTTTTAAAAACTGGTAGAAATACCCGTACACAAACTAGTCACTAATGTTTTGGTTTATTATGTTTAAATCTCTCATTTGGAATGTGAGGGGCATTGGGTGTGCCTCTTCTAGGGTACGTGTTTAGAACCTTTGTCGTATTCATGATATTTCCATTTTAGTTTTACTTGAATCTCTTATTAATGCCTCTAATTAAGTTACTTTCTACTGCTAGATTTCTTGGTTTTAAGCATTCTATGGCTAACTATTCAAATAAGATTTGGGATTTTTGGAAAGATCCGATACATATTGATGTTCTTGGTAATTTTACTCAAGTGCTTCATTGCCATGTTGATGTTTTAAATGTTATGTGTTGTGCTTCTTTCGTTTATGCGGCTTCTTCCCGTGGCTTAAGGAAAGTTTTGTGGGATCAATTAACGGATTTTCATAATCTTCATCATTATTCTTGGATGGTTGGAGGTGATTTTAATACTATCTCTAATCCTATCGAACATGTTGGGGGATCCTCTCCTAATTCTTATTTTATGAAAGATTTTAATAATATGATTATCGACTGTAATCTCATTGACATTGATTTTTTGGGTAATCAGTTTACTTGGCATAGAGGTCACCTTTGGCAAAGACTGGATCATATTTATTCAATTATAATTGGATCAATTCTTTTAGCTCTATTTTTGTTGAGCACCTTAATCATACTCTTTATGACCATTCTCCTTTACTTTTGGCTTTGAATATCAGTCAGGTTATTGTTGTTCCTCAATTTCATTTTCAAAATATGTGGCTTCAACACGATTCCTTTTTTGGTGTTGTTCAGGAAAATTGAAATGCTATTTTACATCATGACAATTCTATTAGGGGTATGAAAAGACTCTGGTTTAAGTTGAAACGGCTTAAACAGCTTTTAAACTAGTGGAACCATAATGTTTTCAAAAATATCTTTATTAATATTTTAATTGCTGAAGAGATGGTCAATAATTGTGAAAGTATTTGTCAAAACCTTCCTTCTGAAGCTAATTTTTCTTCTCTTCGAGAGGCTAAATCTCATCTTTGTAATCTCCAATCTCAAGAAGAAATGTATTAGAAACAAAAGGCTTCTGCTAAGTATTTGGTGGAAGGTGATAAGAATACTAAGTACTTTCATGCTTTAGTTAACCGTAAACGTGCTTCTAACTCTATATTGAAAATTTCTTGTGAGGATGGTTCAGTCGCTGAGAATGGCGAGGAAATTGCGATGTTGGCTTATTATCATTTTTAAAATAGGCTTAACAGGAATTCTAATCCTACTAATTTGTTGAATCCTAGCATTATCCCTGCTATTATTTCTGAGAATGATAATGAAATGCTTGCTTGTTCCCCTTCAATTGAGGAATTAAAAGATAATGTTTCTAATATGAATGATAATTCTGTGGCGGGGGTCCTAATGGTTTTACTATGAAATTTTTTCAAAATTCTTGGGATATTATTAAGGATGATCTTTATGTGGTTGTTCTGGATTTTTTTGCTGGTAACCCTATGCCTAAGTTCTTCGCTTCTACTTCTATTGTGCTCATCCCTAAGAAAGTTAATGCTAATACTTGGGATGATTACAGTCCTATTAGTCTTTGCACTTTTTTCAATAAGTTGATTTCTAAAATTATTATGTCCCGTTTATCTAATGTTTTGCCTAAGATTATTTCTCAATATCAAATGGGTTTTGTTAAAGGTCGCTTTATCTATGACAACATTTTGATTGCTCAAGAATTCTGTCATGATTTGGATATTAAGGTTAGGGGGGGTAATACCATTCTCAAGCTGGACATCTCCAAAGCCTATGATAATATTAGTTGGCAATTTATTTATAATATCCTGCATTCTTTTGATTTTAAAGTTGAGTTTATTAACCTTATTAAAAACTGTATTGAGGGAGCCCATTTTTCTTTGCTTATCAATGGAAAGAGTGTTGGTTTTTTTTAATTCGTCTCATGGTTTAAGGCAAGATGACCCCTTGTCCTCTGCCCTTTTCGTTATTGCTAATGATTATCTTTCTAGATATATTGCTAACATGTTTGAGTTACACAACAACATGTTTTTTAGAACTAAGGGGGGTCTCCCTATTTCGCATCTATGTTTTGCTGATGATTTTATCATTTTCATGAATGCCTCTCGGAATAATATTAGAAAACTTATGGATTTTTTTCAGGGTTTTTACAATGTTAGTGGTTTGCCCTTGAATAATCATAAATGTTGTTTCTTTGTTTCTAAGAATATGAAGAGGAATCGTATCTCCATTATTAAGGATTTGACTGGTTTTATGCATGGGCAGCTTCCAATCAAGTATTTGGGTATTCCTCTTTTTAAATGTAGGAAATACTCCTTCCTTTTTAATGACTTGATCTCGTCTGTTCAGCATAAGCTCATGTCCTGGGAGTCTAATTTTTTGCGCTTTGGAGATAGGCTTACTCTAATTAAAAGCGTGCTTTGTTCTCTTCATGTTTATTCTTTTCAAACTTTGCTTCCCACTAAAGGGGTTTGAAATCGTATTGATATTATCCTTAATAAGTTTTTTTGGAAAGGTTCTGCTAGTAACAATAAAATTTCTTGGGCCTCATGGGATAATTGTTGTGGTGTTTAAAAGGGGGAAGCCTTGGTTGTAAAACTATGGCTGGCCTGGCTCATGCGTTCTCTTATAAGTTATGGTTCAATTTTCATGCTAATTCGTTGTTATGGGCTAAGTTTATGTACTCTAAATATTGTGCTGGGAAGCACCCCTCTATGGGCTTTGTTAATATTGGAGATTCTAAAATTTGGAAAATGATGTGCAAGATTAAGTGGGATGTGGAGCCACATCTCTCTTGGGGTCTTGGTAATGGTAATGTGTTTTTTTGGCAAGACCAATGGTACGGTTGAATTCTATTTCTATTGACTCTCTCATTAATTCTTTTTCCAATGATTCTATTAAGGTTAATTATTTTTTTAATGAGAATGTTTGGGACTATGATAAGCTAGCTGAGGTGGTTCTTGAGTGCATTATTCAGAAAATCCCCACTATTCCTATTAATGTTGATAATAAAGATGTTCTTTTAGGTCAGTTAGCTAATGATGACGTGTTTAGATTAAAAGATGCTTGGCACAATTTTAGAATTAAAAAAGAGGTTAATTTCATTTACTCTAGGATTTGGCATAAAAGCATTCCTTCTACGATTTTGACCTTTGTTTGGAGAATTTTAAATAGATATATTCCCACGGATGACATTTTGATCAAAAAGAGGCTTTATCATTCCTTCCAAATGTCAATGTTGTTTCCATTCTGAAAGCATGCATCATATTTTTGTTTCTGGTCCTATTGCGGTTAAAACCTGGTGCCACTTTGATGACATCTTTAAATTAAATATTTTTAAAGGGAACATGTCTATTCATAGTCTTCTTAAGGCTTGGTTTGTTAATTACAAAAATCATATTCGGAATGTCACCTCTGCCCTTATTTTCTGGAATCTTTGGTTGGAAAGAAACAATTCTATTTTTAATGGTATTAAGATGGATTCGGCCAGAGTTATTCACAATGTGCAGGATAAATTACAAAGCTTAGTCTTCGTTAAATTAATTAATATGAAAGGTTTTATCCACTGTTATCATGTGATTGATGATCTTGGTTTTAATCTTCATTTGGTTTCCTCCAATGGCTCTACACGGCTGGTTTTTCTGGATTAAGCTGAAAGTGGGCTTTTTCAAGCTGAATGTTGGGGCTGATATGGATAATAATACTTGGGGAGGTGATGGCTTAATTAGAGATGATGAGAGCAAGTTAGTTCTTGGTTTTGCTGGGCCTTCTCAAGGCAATCCTAGATTGACTATTTTGAATTCTATTCTCTATGGGTTAAATATTTATTTGTTGCTGCATATTTCCAACATTATCATTGAGGTGGAGTGTATTCGTTTTATTCAATGCTTATTAAAAGATGTGGATATCCCTTGTGATCATGAAGCTTTTTATACTATTCGGGCTATTAAGAAATTAATGGTTCACTTCCAGATTGACTACTCTCAGGTGCATAGTGAGGGTAATGCCTGTGCTCAGTGGCTAGCTCGGTTTGGTGCTGGTATGGATGGTTTTAAGGATTTTGTGGATGCCTATTCTCCTTCGCCTTTTAGAGGCTTCTTAAATCCAGACAGAATTTCTTTCCCGTATGTTAGGCCTTAATTGTATTTTTTTTCTTTTTTTGGTTTGTCTTTCTGGTGGTGCTGCTCTGTTGAGCTGGTTCTGATTTTTGGGTTGGTTCCTTCTTTTTCTTTATGTCTGTTTTCTTGGTGCCTGGTTTGTGGCCAATGTGTTTTTGTTTGGAGATCTGGTTTAATTTATTTGAAGGCTGGATTGCTTGAGTTTTTATTTTACTGGTCTGTGCTGGGCTTGCTATTCGGAGGTGTACTGGAGGTTCACAACCTGTTTCCTTGCTCAGGACTTTTATTGTTGTCTTGGAGGTGGATTTGCTCTGCTGCAGTTTTGGGTTATATTGGTGGGGTTGTTATGAGTATCCTTTACTATGATGGTTATTTCTGTTGCCTTATGCTGGTTACTTGGAGAGCCTGTTATTTTTTTAGCTGGGATTATTGCTTTGCTCTGCTGATGGTGTTCGGTTATATTTTCCATTATGCTTCTGTTTTGTGGAGGGGTGGCCCCTTCCTAGATGATGGCTGGAAGTGTTTCCTTCATGGTAGTATTTGGTGGCTTTTTTCAGGTCCCTTCTCTGATATTATAATTATTTTTAATTTTTTTGTAGGAAGCAGCTGTACTGATTCAAAGGGTGGTATCCTTTCTTCTTATATTACTTTTCTTTGTTATTTTGTGGTTTGGGTCCTTTTGATGTTTTGCAAGATCAATTTTGTGTGGTTGGATTGCTGCATTTATTATGGAATCTGGGAGCTTTTGCTGATTGATGATTTGGATTGTCTCCCCTCTTTTTGGTGTTCTGCCTTGAGCATCGTAGAATGTACCTAAGATTTATTGTACTTGGGCTTAGTAGGGACCTTGAGCTTTTAGGTTTTTTGATTTTTTGGATTGTAGCTCTTTTGAGCGGTAGTAAAGCTCGAGGTCCCTTTAAGGACCTTATAATTTTGATTTTATATTAACGCGTAGGCCCTCGGTGGGTTTCCATTAATAAATAAATAAATAATAATAAAAAATAAAAAAGCGAGCATGTATGGAAGAATTTCAAAAATCACAGGATTTGATTCCCGAATTTTCAGCATTCGGCGTTAAGGAGCATTGGCAACGGCCTGAAGCCGGCCTGGAGATTTTGGAAAAAAATAAAAAAATAAAAAAACTCTTTTGCCCGAACCAGCCCAGGAGAAATCCCTCTCCTCTCCCAAGCGGCTCCCTTGACTCCCGTATTGGCACGATCCCAGGCTAAGAGACCAACGTCCCCTCTCTCTCGGTCGGTCCCCCAGTTTGCATAAGCCAGAGGAGCAGAGTCGAACGAGAGTCCGACCCAGCCGAAGACTTCGTCTGCTGCTCCGACTCCTGACCTCCAGGACTCGTACCCGTCCAATAGAGAGCTAGGTTTTGCTCTCCTAAATTCGCAACGTAGAACGAGAGGCGCGGCATAGGCTCGTACGTAGAAGCAAAATGAGCGAAAACAAGAAGCAAGGAGAACTTGATATGTCTGATCTGGGCTTTGCTCTACCCTACAATACATCTGGTCTAAGCGCGGATGATAGGGCATGCATGGTAAACGCTCTCAAGAACAAGCTGCAGAGCCTGGCGGGGCAGCACACAGACGTGATGGAGGCTTTGACTCCTAAGGTCAAAAAGCGGGTGTAGGTTCTGAAGGAAATCCAGGTTCCTTACCTTCTTTCCTGATTGGTGATTCATTTGAATTCAACTTGTTTGCTACTTATGAAATTTCATTTTTTTTTTTTGCCTTTGGAGTATCCGTGATATCTTATTAATCTTTTTTTTTTTAAATTAAAATTTTCATTAATCATTTTCTTTTTACCGAAGGCACAGCATTCGGACAGGATGCGAGTTTATGCGTTAGTTCTTAGAAAAATTTTCTCAAGTAGAAAATTAACAATTCACTTGCGCTAATTTGTAGTATGACCTATAATTTTTTAATGGATAAGCGCACTCCTTTTATCTTGCTTCCTTTGTAATGCTTATTATTTTTTGTTTGGTTAATTTTCTGCTGTCTTTTTAATGATTCATCGTCCATTGTTCATTTTTCTTGCTATTGCTCTAATTAAAGGCTTATTCAGAAATTCTTGCATAATATTGATTGCCAAATATTTTCTGTTGCAGTTACATTTGGTTAGTACATTCAATCTAATAAATCATCTAACCTTTTATTATCATGTGGAATATAGCTGAAATGAGGAAGTTTTGTTGTATATCACCGATACTCCAAAGGCCAAAAAAGAAAAAAAACCGAAATTTCATAACCGCAAATAATAAACAGTTAAACTCAGAAGTAGCAAACAAACAAAATTATACAACAATACCCTCATAAAAAAATGGGTAAAAAAATATGCAAATGAATCACCAATCAGTAAAGAAGGTAAGGAACCTGGATTTCCTTGAGAACCTCCACCCGCTTTTTGACCTTAGGAGTCCATCACGTCTGTGTGCTGCCCCGCCAGGATCTGCAGCTTGTTCCTGAGAGTGTTTACCATGCCTGCCCTATCCTCCGCGCTTAGAACAGATGTATTGTAGGATAGAGGAGAGCCCAGACCGGACATATCAAGATCTCCTTGCTTCTTGTTGTCGTTCATTTTGCTTCTACGATCCTACGCCGCACCCCTCGTTCTACGTCGCGGATATAGGAGAGCAAAACCCAGCTCTCTATTACGAGTCCTGGAGGTCAGGAGTCGGAGCAGCAGACGAAGTCTTCGGCTGGGTCGGACTCTCATTCGACTCTGCTCCTGGTCCGAACGAAATATCGTCGTCTAGCTGGCTCACTCAACTACCTCACCATAACATGACTGAACATTATATTCGCCGTCAATTGCATCAGACAATATATGCACCGTCCGACCAACAGTGACTACCATGTTCTCAAATGTCCCCTCAGATATATATTCAAGGAACACTAACATAAGGTTTGCAACTAGTACTCATTGACCTTAATCTGTCCACCAATGTGGATGTAGACTGGGCATCCAATCCGCTAGATAGAAAATCAATAACGGGCTTCTGTTCCTACATTGACTCCAATCTCATTTTGTGGTGCGTTAAAAAGCAGCCTACCGTAGTCAAATCCTCCATCGAAGCCAAATATCATGCACTCTCCTCTGCCACATCCAACATCATTTGTCTCCATCTCTTACTAGAGGACCTTCAAGTCACTCAACATAAACCGACCATTGATTATTGTTGAATTTTTAATTTTTATGAATTATTTTAATTCATTAAGTACTAAAAGGGTCAAATTTTGACTTTTTAATTTTGATCAAGTTCTTGATTTTAATCTTTTTCATAAATAATAGACTCTAAGATGAGTAAAATGACACTAAATTTTCTGGATTTAGATTTTTTTAGATTACATTATGATTTTTCAAACTTTTAATATGTTTTAAACTTGAGTTGACCAAAGAGTTGGCTGCTTTTTATTTTGAGTAAATTCTAGAAGTTTGATATTTCTAATCAATATTAGACACTTAAAAGAGTCCAATGCCTCTGAATTTTCTTAATTTGAAATTTTCCAAAATTAGTTATGACTTTGTGAAGTTTTGATATTTTTGATTTAATTATTCAATGGATTTAAATAAGGAGGTTAATTTTGTTGATTTTGCACCAAACTCATTTTAAACTCCTTGAAATCACTCCCTAAGGTCAGAGCTGACCTATAGGAGTGCTTTCAAATGTTTGAAATTTATTTGAAATCTTTTATAATTTTTAATTATTTAATTTAATTAATTATTAATTTTTCTTAAATATTAAATTAAGCTTAAATTTAAAGTCCAATTATAGGGATTTTAATTTTCTATGTATGGGGTTTAATTATGAGCAATTTGAGGTATTATTTGTAATGTTTTTATTTAATTTGAATTTATTATAACTTTTTGAAATTTCACGCCCCTTTATGGGGCATATTTTTAATTTAATTAATTTTCTGACCTAATTGGCTACCATTCCAGTGAAATTTGAACATAAGGTGTATATATGTTGTCACTAAGTTCAATGTCCCAAAGTTTTACCACTATTTGGTGTGTGTGGAGTTCCCTAAAAAATTTCTAAATCATCTAGACATAAATTTCATGTTGGACGCATCAAGCGATGGTTTGAGTATAGCGGCTTTTGTCCGCTATGCCACTTCTATATAGGACCACAATCTTGATCCTGGTACTGGCTAGCTATCGCATTAAGCTTAATAAATAATGATCTACGTATTGGCACTAGTTCTTCCAATCTGTGTACTACAAGTTCGTTTGTATCGCTGCTTCTAGGTTTAATTTTTATAACCTATGATGTCTTTTTAGATGAAGAAATTAATTAGCAATTTTATTTGACTCGACTACTTTTTTTTTTATATACATATTAATATACACCATATAGTGAAGAAAAAAGAATATGAGTTAACTCTCGTAATGAATACTAATTTAATATATATACTGAATGAAAGAAAATTAAAAAGAAAGTGACTTATACTTAATGAATGCCAATTTAATATATAGACTAAATGAAATGAAATAAAATAGCAATTGAATTAAAGTCGGTAATAATGAATATTTAATATATAGATTAAAAAAAAAAGTAATGAATAAATTAATTTATTTCATTTCTCCTATACCAACTTCACCATTTCTTTGAAATAAATAATTAAATAGCACACATACGATGAAGAGCTAGTACCCAACCCATTTCACCTACAAACATTTCTGTGAGCCAAAGCTATCCTCTTGTGAAAAATACCCACTTCATCTCCCATATGTCCATCCTCTTGTGAGGAAACAGTGTGTTGTTTGCTTGGAAGAGATGGTGGAAGGAGGGAAGAAAGTGGTTCGCAAAACGGGTTAATGAGTTGAATTCAGGTTAATTAGATTCGGATCAACTGGATTCAAGTCGTATCAATTTCAAATCGTACTCAAATATAACACATAATCCTGTTTTGACACTCCTAACTACAAACTGTCATATTCGAGACTATTCAATATAGTTTGAAAGATAGACATTTATATATTAACATGCTCTATAGGATCGGTGTAGTTTGATGAACTCTCAATTCGTTTACAGCCCTAACCAAAATTATGGTGCTATATAGGATCGGTGTAGCGGACAGAAACCGTTCTTCTGAAACCATCGCCTGATGCATCCAACATGAAATTGATGCTTGCATGCACGACGTGCGAACCACTTCCCTCCCTCCTTCCACCATCTCTTGCAAGCAAAGAGCACGCACTTCCTCGTCCACCACGTACAGACGTTGATCAAGTACCACTCTCCCCTCCTCCTATGTAAAGATTTCTCTTCACCGAAGCCATCCTCATCTCGATCGCGAAGAATGCTCGCCACTTCTTCCTCTCGGTCTGCATGAAAGATTGGAGGTTTGATTGGATGCAGTTGATGAAACTGTGCCGCGACGTGACCGTTGTGTTTCTTATCTCTCTGTTGTTAACGTCGATCACACAGCCGAGTCTGAGGAGGAGGTGGGGTTCACTTGCCAGTCCTCCAGAAGGAACTTCTCCTTCCGTTTGCAGCCAGTCATTGCCAAAGACTCTTTTGCATTTGACATGGATTGAGTGAGTCGTCCAGGAAGCGAAAGCCATAGTTGTCAACGAAGCTCTCAGAATTTTAGTTTTATATTGATTGAGGCAAATTTTAAAAACGAGCATCGTTAATAAATAATTTATGCAATTAAGTAATTTTAAATAAAATTTAAAGTAAGTATAGCCGTTTCTTTAATGGACTATTTATTCTCCAATCAGACTCATGGGCGGATTTAGGAAGGGGCCTAGGGGGTACGTGGCCCCCTATTTTTTTTTTCTTCACAGGGAGCTCATTAGCTGTCATAGTTTTTTGTCATCACTAGTGTCTATCTTCTCTATTTTCTCTCTCTTTGTCATTTTATTTATAGATGGCAACCTCCTCCATAGTCTCTCTTTCTCTCTGTCTCTCTACATGAGGGTCAGATTATTTTTTTTACATTTTTTAAAAAATGTTCAACAATAATAATGTACTATAGATAGTTGGCCGTGGGTTGCTTATTACAATTTTTTTAATATTTTTTTTAAATGCTGAGTGGGCACAAGTGGCGAAGTCAAAAATTTTTATGGGGGCAAAAAAATTTGACTTTAAAAATACTCTCAAATTTTTTCATTTTAGCATGAAATTGTCATTATGATTTTAAATTTTTTTAAATTATAAGAAGATAAATTCTATGATAATGAAAAAAAATTATTGTCATGATCATCTAAATTAATTTTAACACAAATTTATTTAATTTATATATTATCGTACTAATCTATTTCAACCACTTTTCTATCATATATTTTCATATCTAATTTAAATAAAAATATAACTAAAAAAATATTTTACGAGCAATAAATATATAAAAAAATTATATCTTATTATTATAAAAGTATATCAAAAATATATAAAAATTTATATAATAAGCATATTTTAAACTACTTGATTTAAATTTAAATATTATAATATTCCTTTAATGTAATTTGTTAGCTTTAATTACATAAATTTTCTATAAATTAGAATATTAGTTTTAAGAAAAAAATTTGATGAAATTTTTAATTAAAAAAAAAACTATTGATGTGAAGATGAAGAGAGAGAAATTATCTCACCCCTCATGTAGAGAGAGATTAGTGGAGGAGGATGCCATCTATAAAAATAAAATGGCAAAGAGAGAGAGAGACTAGTGGAGGAGATTGCTATCTATAAAAAAAATGGCAAAAAGAGAGAGAAAAGAGAGAAGATAGGTAATACCCGTAATAGAGATGGCAAAAAACTATAACAGCTAATGAGCTCCCTATAAAGCAAAAAAAAAAAATTATGGGGGGCACGTGCCCCCCTAGGGCCTTCCCTAAATCCGCCCATGGTGGGCACTGATTGGAGAATAAATAGTCCGTTTTTAAAATTTGCCCCAACCATGGCTTTCGCTTCCTGGACGACCCACTCCATCCATGCCAAATGCAAAAGAGTCTTTGACAATGAGTGGCAGCAAGAGGAAGGAGAAGTTCCTTCTGGAGGACTGGCAAGTGAACCCCACCTCCTCCTCAAACTCCGCTGTGTGATCGACGTTAATAACAGAGAGATAACAAACACAATGGTCCCGTCGCGGCACAGTTTCATCAACTGCATCCAATCAAACCTTCCATCTTTCATGCAGAATACGGAGCCCCTCCCAATGAACTTTTTAATGGAAAACGAAGAAGCCGAGATGACAAAGTTGTGTATCTCCCACACCATTGAATGTGAAGTGCGCAGTTGCAGTAGAGTTGAAGGGCTCAAGGGGCTTATTGTGCAAGTGATTGTCAAGGTCTATGTGATCGAGCGAGAAGAAGAGGTGGCGAGCATTCTTGGCGAGATGAGGATGGCTTCGGTAAAGAGAAACCTTTACATGGGAGGAGAGGAGACTGTTAGTACTTCATCAACTACTGTGGGAGTGTGTGCTGTTTGCTTGGAAGATATGGTGGAAGGAGGGAACGAAGTGATTAGCATGCCGTGTAAGCATAAATTTCACCATGGGTGCATCAGGCGATGGTTTCAAGAGAGCGGCTTTTGTCCGCTGTGCCGGTTCTATATAGGACCGTAATCTTGATCCAGGTATTGGCACTAGCTAGCTATAGAATAAAGCTTACAAAATCATGATCTACTTCGTGTTCTAAGAAAAATATGATGTCTGTTTGGCAATCTGTTCTAGGCTTTTGGCTATATATTTTCTTAAGAAAAAAATTGTATGTTCGTGTGCTAAGAAAAATAGGAGTGAAATTGGACTTATTTTGTTGGCTTGATTATTGTTTACAATTTTGCTTTTTTGTTATTGATTTATTTTTGCTTGCAAGTGCGTGAAAGATATTTAGTCTACATGTCATAAAAAAAAAATCTCAAATTAACTTACAACTCATGCAAATTGACGCTATAATGGACACCGTAGTTGTACGTGTAGTTGCTGAGATGACGAGGGTGAGGATGGAAAATCTAGCTCAAAATTGCATCGGAGTTGTGGGACTCAAGGAGCTAGAATAAAAGAATTTTTTAAGGTCTTCCGGGAATAGCAAGAGGATGGCTTCGGTTCTAAGAAATATGCAGGTGAAATGGGATGGGTACTAACTCTTCAACGCGTGTGCTATTTATTTCAAAGAAATGGAGATGTAGGTACAGAGAAACAAAATAAATCAATTTATTTATTACTTTTTTTATCTATATATATTAAATTTACATTATTACGGACTTTAATTCACTTGCTATTTTATTTTATTTCATTTAATCTATATATTAAATTTTCATTCAACGTGGATATAAGTCACTTTCCTTTTAATTTCTTTTTGTTATATACATTAAATTAGCATTCATTACTAGAGTTAACTCATTTTCTATTTTCTTCACTATTTTGTGTCTATAAATATTATAGAAAAATGTAATAATACAAATTTAAAGAGTATAATTATTCTCTTTTAAATTTATTCTTTATAGGGAGGAAGTATGCATGCACCAATTTCTCCAAATTAATTTCTCCAAAATCAGGGTCCTAATTTGGAAAAATTATTAGATGAAGATAAAAAAATTCTGATGTATATAGAAGAAATTTTTAAAAAATTAAAATATGTATAGTTGCCCATTTAAGGAGAGACTAACCGCTAACGTAGAAAGCAAGTTGCCCGTTAAACGGGCGATTATAATTATTTTAAATTTTTTATTGTAATATATTTTTCAAATAATTTAGAATATTGTTAAAATTATATCCAATTATTAGTGATTTTTATTTTTTTTCCTTTTCTTCAACAATGAAGAAAGGATAAATTCTGTATAAATTATTATATAGTGAATTATGCAACTAGCTCAAGCCCCGTAATTTTGTTTTTCCTGAATTTTCCATATAAAAAATACTTTGATCCTATCATTTTTCTCTGTTTATGTTAGATTTTTATGCAATGCTAAAAGATAAAATTCAATCTATATCAATAAAAATTTTCTAGCACCCACCAGTCCTATCAGAATATGTGAATAGTATTTTTATCATAAGTTTATAATCAGTACTATTATTATTATATATTCTTATTAATAAAGATATTTTTTTTGTTCTTGGGCTTTCATTCGTTAATTTATTTTATTAGACACATTTGAACGTTTTATTAAATTCAATCAACAATTACTACAATGCTAATATTTCTAATAGAATGAATACAACTTCTTCGAAGTCCGTGGGTAATGAAGTGTCATTTCTTAGGAAGAGATGGAGAAATGAGTGATAAGCCTTTCTAGAAAAGAATAAAAATTTTATTTTAAAAAAAGTCAGAGGTTTAATTTGAGATAACCTTTTTACTGTTTTTCAAAATAATGTTTATTAAATTTTTTTAATTAGAATTTTTTTTTACGGGGTAACTATCTGCTACCACCCCTTAGAGGAGGCGCTTGCGAGCATAACAACAACCAACTCCACGGGTTCCAAATCACATACTTATTTTCTCCCCACTTAAGTCACGCCGCTTGAAAGAGGAATAAAATTTGAGTTTGATGTACTCAACTGTGCTCAACCACCAACACAGCTATGCCCGATGGGTTTGTATAAGAAAGTTATTTAGAAAGCAACATAAAAAAGTGTCCAAAAGAAACAAAAATGTATCGAGCGAATGGTGTTTTGAGAGAGGGTTTTTGTCTACCATGTCGATTTATGCTTCTATCCAACCTTCATCAAATCACCACCTGACTATCAACCGCCGCCGGACAACAACCCGACCATCGACAACCATTAGCCTCCCCCAAACCATGGTCAAACCATCTATCCAACCTTCATCAAATCACCCCCTGACTATCAACCGCCGCCGGACAACAACCCGACTATCGACCACCATAAGACTCCCGCCCGACCATGGTCAAACCATCTGTCACCGGATCACAACACGACCCCCCACCATCATCAAATCTCAGCCCAATAAATGAACATCCACCTAACTTTCCCCAAACCATCACCAGACTTCCGTCCGACCTCCACTTGACTTATGCTTTATCGCTATCGAACTTCCATTCGATCAACGTTGAACTTCCGCCCTATTTATGGATGTGATTAGGAATCACTTTGTATAGTTCTCATAAAATGTCAACCTTCCGATGATCAAACAAGTGGAGTACATACTTATTAAAGAAAAAAAAAGGAGTAGATATATTAAATCCAACCTATACAAAGAAAAATTGTTATAAACATAAAAAAGACATGTTAAGAAAATTTTAAAAATAACATTATTTAATTAAATGTAATAAGAATTTAATTCTTAATAGAACACAATGTAAAAACAAGATTCTTACAGCAAACCCCATGGGACAAAGACTTGTTATTGTTAGGATATTATTAATCAATGAAGAAATAAATAATCCCCCTTTCCATGTAATTCTCCTTCATCTTTTCGCAACCCATGAAGATAATGCCCTCAAAATCAAAACTGCTAATAAGGCCCTACTAGCTCTTTGACTGCGTGATCAATCACCACCGCACATCCCTTCGTCAACGTCGGCCATGCAAAAATCTTTACAACTTAGAATTTACTTGATTTCTACAAGAGTTTAAATTGAAAATAACGTTGGAGAGATTTCGAGACAATGATTGAAACATGTAGCCTCGAATGGCATGATTCCTTACTCGGTCTCAGTGAACTAAAATCTGGATGATTATCAAAACGAGTAAAATCAACGCTCCTACTACAATTTATTATTTGTCAGTTCACCAAACTATCTGAACAAAATTTAAAGTATTTGACTATCAATTTAGCCCCATTTCCCCGGTAGGCATAATAACTCCCCACCCACACCACACTATTTAGGGCTCTGTATCCAAAATTAGTCTAGAGATTTAATCCATTAATATTATTTAGACTTTATTTGTAACAACTTTCTTACGGCTTAAAATAACAATAAGAAAGTTGTCCCAAACAAAGCCTTGGGATAGCTTTCTTATTGCTTTTTAAATCTGCTTTTAAATACAAAAAATTTAATTTTTGTACTTAAAAATTGCTTTAAGAAACAGAAAGAAAATCATCCCAAACGAAGCCTCAGTCATCAATCATGATCAAGATTTTGTTTGAGATAACTTTCTTATTATTTCTTAAAATAATTTTTTAGTATTAAACTTTTAATTTTTTACTAAAAAACTATTTCATAAGTAATAAGAAAGCCATCCCAAGCAAAGCTTTAGTTCTCTTATTAAGGTTCCTTTGAAACACAGAATTGATATTTGAAGAACAAGAGAACACCCTGCATTCTATGCTTTTTAAATTAACAGGGAAACTCACGCTTCTTTGTTCTTTGAGGCAAAGGGCAGCTTTTAGCCTGAGAAGGTAAAATGTCCGAGACAGGATGCTATGAACCAGACAAGAGGAGAGCTAACATAGCATCGACAGACTCAGGGCCCTCATTGTTCACGCTCGGGATTATATTCTCAGGCGATATAAATCGAACAAAATCTTTTAGCTCTGTAAAGCTGCAGTGCTCGCTGTATGGGACTTCATACCTGAAGAATCGTAGCAAAGAATTCTCAGATACATAATTAAATTGGTTTTTTGTTCAGATGTAAGAAGCACGCACCAAGCTTCCAGATGATGAAATTTTTAAGGGCTCTTTACATGGAAAAATATAATATAATGCAATCTACATCATTCAATAAATTTTCACCCATCATTTGTGAGATAACTGTTGACTTGCCATCTCAATGAAGCAGAAGACCACTTTGAAAAACCATATCAATGAAGCAGAACTAAAAGAACAAAGTGATCTAAGCCATTTTATACAAAAACATGTATCAAGATAACTGCCAGAGTATCCCATCACTCAATAAGAGCAAAAAAGAATTCAAAATGAAGAAGATGGGCCTTGATTGATACTTTTGTTAGCTACATGCGTCAATTAATGGCGTCATCACATTTAAAAAGTCATATTATGTATAAAAAATGATTCATAAGAAAATTACGTAGTTTAATAAGATAACTAAATAATCAGTCGATACTGATCCATGCAAGGATAATTAGAAGAATTTGATATAAGAGGAGAACCGATTAGGTAGAGTAAAAAAAGAAAATAGATTAGACAAATGAATGTCTCAAAAGAAGGGAGATAAATAAAACCAAGCTAGAGGGAAGAATACTTAAAATGGGGGTCACTTGTAATTTCACTTCTAAATTCATCATATAAGAACCCTTAATATCATATAATTAAGTGTCATTATATATATATATGAAAATTACATAATTGAATAAAATAAATAAATAAATAATCCATATGGATCTATGCAAGGAGAATTAGAAGAATTTGATATTGGAGGAGAACCAACGAGGTAGATTAAAAAGGGTAAATAAATTAGACAAATGAATGTCTCAAAAGGAGGGAGACAAACAATAAAGATGAAACAAGAAAACACACCAACCTAGAAGAGGAGAATCCTTTAAGGGGAGGTCAGTTGGAATTTCAATTCAAAATTCATCATATACAAATCCTTAATATCAGACCATAGCCACTCATATAAACTCAAAACTTGTAACAATTGGCTAAAATATATTAAGACCAATGTAGAGAAAAATTATTTTTCATTACTTCATACAGTTCACATGCTTAAAAGAGATTATGGAAGCAAATATTGACAAACCATAATGCAGCATCAATTATCCGAAGTTACAAAGAGCTCCACTTTGAAGAGTTGAAACTAAACTTAAATTAGGGATATAGGGAGAACATGAGGTATTCAATTGTACTGTGAAACTAACAAAATCAATCCCGAAAAATATATGAATGGGAGATTCATCCAAAAGTAGATGTGGTGAATGGGAAATCCATCTTGTGAGGGAAGAGACAAAGAAAAAGAACTTCAAAATCATCAAAAAATAGTAGAAGCCATCATAGATTCTCAAAATACTATCAACACTCTAGAGTCTACAAAAACATATAGCTCTTTAAGATTTCCATGCACAAAATTGACTCGGGCTAATTGAAATACTAACCGACTTAAGTTGATCTTTTATTTCTTTTCTTTTTAATTTAGGTCCATAGTTGAGTGAACCACATGGGTTGGATTTGATCCAATCAAAGTAGATTGAGTTAATCAAAGAACTAAAAAGGTCATGAGCAAAAATATGTTTATGCAATGCACAAATAAAGTGCATGTGCTTCTAAAGGCAGTGGTTACAATGTACACAAGTGCAGTTAAGTGAGTAAGCGAGTGTTTCATGTGGGCGACATGTGCAGAGAAAACGAACATGAAGAGCTGAAGAGATCTAAGCGAGCTTGAGAGGTCATGAGAAATAGAGAAGCTAAGAATGAGATCAACTGTAGACGATAAGTGCATCATACAATGAGCATAAGCACAATGCAATGGGATTGGCGAGAGAAAAGAGCAATTGTGGAATTGCGTGAGGTCTAAAACCAATAGATGACAAGCAACACAAAGAGAATTTGTATCATCTGGTAAATGAGGAAAGATAATGAAGGTACAGAAAAAAAAAATGAGTAAAAAGGTTAAATGAATTAATGCCTCGAGAGAAGAGTGAATAGGGGTGGCAACTAAACGATAAATAGAAACCCCACAAGGGGAAGAATCTCAAAGAGGAGGCCACCTGAAATTTCAATTATGCATTCCTCTTTGAGTAACCCTTAATACAAGACCAAGCCCATTATCTTGGAGTGGAAACTCATAATACTTGCCTAAAATGTATTAAGACTAATAGGGAAAGAAATAAAAGTCCTTATTTCGTATTAAAAAACAAGTTTAAAGCATGTTTTGAAAGCATTGACATATCTAATAGCAACAAGGATGTTGACCCCTATAACTTAAACTATGTGCAAAAAAAGACAAAGGTGGCGGATCGAGCAACGCACAGGTTGATACGACGCATCACTTGAAGGGTCAAATGATCTCCGATTGTAAAATGAACATCGTCGTTGCGATCAAGACATCGAATTCTGCTAGGTCGAGGCCCCTTGCAATCGAATCGGAAGAGATCAGTCAAAAGGGACGACCAACACCCGAAATTAAAAATGCGGGGCTGATCAAATGATGTTGGATTGACGAACGGACTACATCATTGTGTTCGGAACACCAAAATCACCCTAAACGCACTACCAATTTGTTCAATGGGGGTTGTGCACGCAAATCGAGGCGGTCACTAAAATTGGGAGAAAATTAGGAAGGTTTATTTAGGGAAAGAGGGATGATTTGAATTAAGATTTGGTAGAGAATTAGGAAGGTTTATTTAGGGAAAGATGGTTGATTTAATTTCAAATTTGTGTGGGAATTTGAAAGGTTTATTTAGGGTCAAAGGTTGCTTTATTCTCATCATGTTAATTTAGTTTTCCTATAGTTTTTTTCAGAGTTATTCCTAGTGGCACATAGGGTTTGTGGAGAGCCGATCTACCTCTCAAATGGTAGATCAACTTGTATCTTAGTTTGTAGGATCAATATCTCATTCATTCTCGTTGATTTCTGGTGTGTTTTCTTTTTGTTATTGCTGTTTTTTGCTGTATAGAGATCAGATTCGTGCCAAATTGATATCATAGCACCTTTTTTGAGACCTATAGAAGCTAAGAAGGTTGATGTGTTCGAGGAGAGGCTTGATGGAGAAGTTGAAAATCTTAAATCTAAATTCGGAGAGCGAATTTTAGCAATTGAGGGTAGATTTTTGAATCTAGAAGAAATGATAAAAATGATGTTAAGAGTTTCAAGCCAAAACAGCATCATCAGAGGCAAGAGCATCGTTGACTAGACAAGGACGTGGGAGAAACCCTAATATAGGAAGGATGAGGGAGGATCGAAGGTAAAAATTTTGGGGGAAGAAGAGGAGATGCCACCTTTCGAGTAAATTCCGAGGGGAACTGATGAAAGGTATGGCCAACAAAGAAATTTGAGTGATGAAGATTGGACAGTTGATTCAGGGGAGAGGGAAACATGGAGATATCACAAGTCCCGCTACATTGGAGGAGCAAGAAGAAATTGGGGCAAGGGCGATCGATCCTAGGGTGAGAAAGTTGAAGATGCCGATTTTTTTATGGAGAAGATGCTCACGGATGGATTTATAAGGTGGAGCGATATTTGGCTGTAAATGAATTGACAAAAGATGAAAAAATCCCAACAATCGCTCTATGTCTGGAATGTAAGGATTTGTCCTGGTGCAAGTGGAGAGACTTATCAGATATGATCTAATCATAGAGGGAGTTCAAAGACTGTTTACTAGAATATTTTCGAACCGGGCGGGAATGAGACTTCTATAAATAGTTCTTTGCTCTGGTGCAGAAGGGGACGGTGATAGAGTACCAAGAGAAGTTTGAGTATTTCTCGAGCCGATTGGGAAGGTTGTTAGAAGAATGCTAAAGGGAAACTTTATTAAGGAGCTCAAGCCTCATATTCGAGAAACTATTTTGAGTACTGAGACTACATGGCTTATGAGATATTATGGAGTTAGCCCAACTGGTAGAGGATAAGAACTCCTTGGACAGTATCCATAGTAGCAGTTCGGGAGTATCCTACCACACAACCACTACATTTCTGGCACCAAAGGTGCATATAATGCCTATTCAGAAGGAAGCCCCAAGTGATAGAGGTTAGGAAGTACAACCAGAGGGAACTTCAAGAGATTGACTAAGTTAGAAATTCAAAGAAGAAGGCCAAGGGTTATGCTTTAGGTGTGATGAGAAGTTCGTTCCAGCCTTCCAGGCCACCTTTGTAAGGACCGTTCATTACAAGTTCTAAGAGTCTGCGATGAGGAAGAAGATGCTTCAAAAGAGGAAGATGTTGCAGAGGTATCATTTAACTCAGTGGTCGGGTTCACACCGAACCACACCAAGAAGGTTAAGAGAAAAATCAGGCATCAGGAGGGTGGTAGTACCGGTGGATAATGGAGCGACCCACAACTACATTTTCCAACATGATGGTGGATCAGTTGGGAGTGACATTAGTGGAAATTTGGCTGGGGGAGTATGCTGGGAATGAGAAAAGTATAGATTTGAGGAATTTGCAAAGGGGTGATCCTAATCCATTCGAAGGTTCAGATATTGAAAGACTTTCTGCCATTAGCTTTGGGAAGCACATATGTGATATTGGGGATGAAGTGGCTGCAGAAGTTGGGGAAGACTAAGATTGATTGGAAGGCTCTAAAGATGGAGTTCAAGGTTGAGGAGAGGAAAGTGGTTCTTAGAGGAGATCCTAGCATGTCCAAAACTATGGTTTCACTAAAAACTTTTTGTGTGTGTGTATGGTTTCACTAAAAACTTTCTTCCATTAGCTAACGAGCATAGAAGATATGTGCAGTTCGAGGTGGGTGATAAAGTGTATTTAAAGATTAAACCCTATAGATATAAGACTTTAGCTCGAAGAAAAAATAAAAAGTTATCTCAACGGTACTATTTTCCTTATGAGTTTGTGGAGAGGATTGGCATTGTAGTGTATTGTTTACAGCTACCCCCTACTTCCACCATACACCCAGTGTTTCATGTGTCATAGCTGAGAAACATTATTTGCGATCACAGTCCATCAGCGATGATGCTGATGACCTTGTAGAAGAAATGGAGGTGATCCTGGAGCCAAGTGAAGTGAAAGGAGTTCGCTCAACAGCAAGACTAGCTAGAAAAGTGCTAATCGAGTGGAAAGACTTGGCCAACTATAAAGCGACATGAGAACCATATCGGATGATTCAATATCAATTTCCTACGCTCCACCTTGAAGACAAGGTGGCACTTTGCGAGGGGTGTATTGATGGACTAGTTAAGCCTGTGGGCCACAATAGTGTGGGAAACGGGCAAGGAGAGAGGAGAGATCAAAGGGGATTAATTCTATCTTTAATACTTACCATAGAAAATCAAAATTGGGAGGGAATTAGGTAGGTTTATTTAGAGAAAGATGGTAGTTTTGAATTCAGATTAGAGAGGGAGTTAGGAAGTTTTAATTAGGGAAAGAAGGTTGATTTATATTCAAATTTGCGAGAAAATTAGAAATGTTTATTTATGATTAATTATGCTGTTTTATTTTCACCATGTGAATTATGTTTGCTATAATTTTCTTTGGAGTTGTTCTTAGCGCCACCTAAGATTTGTGGAGACTTGATCACCCTCTCGAATACTAGACCAACTTATATCTTGGTTTTTTGTGTCGATATCGCATTCTTTCTCGCTAATTTCTGCAACATTTTCTCTTTGTTATTTATGCTTTTGCTGTGGAGATCGGATTCCTACCACACAGCTCAAGTGACACCAAAAATCTTGTAAAATAAGAGAACGGGTGATTATGTAAATAATCCATTGAATGTTCACGCCATTTAATAATTATGCACGATCGCCACTAAAGCTAAATTTAGCAACAGCAACAACAACAATAATAACAAGCCTTTATCCCATTATGCGGGGTCGGCTACATGAATTTTTTTTCTCCATTGTGTCATGTTAAAAGTCAAATTCTCGTTTAAAATTAATAAAGAAAGATCATTTCTAATATTTTCTAACCAAGTCTTTTTAGGTCTACCTCTACCTTTCTTAACATAAGTCAAATCTAATATATATACTTTCCTAATCAGGTCATCGGAAGGCCGCCGTTTTATGTGACCAAACCATCTAAGGCGACTCTCTCTAATATTATCTTCCACTAGCACTACTCCAAAATTTTCATGTATATGCTCATTTCGTATCCTATCTCTAAGGGTAAAGCCGCGCTCATCCACGTGAGCGTCCTCATCTCTGCAACACTTAACTTAGTATTATGCTTCTCTTTTAATGGCCAACATTCGACACCATAAGAGTATATGTTTTAGATATCTTGGATCTACTGTTCATAGTGATGGTGAAATAGATGGGCAATAAAAACAAAATAAATCAATACCACAACCAATCTCCTTTGCATAAAATTATGAAAATTAATATTTTAAGCATTGTTCGGTATATAGCTTTCCCTTGTATGCTTCAGCTACCTTGGACAGTTGAACCATTTTTAGGGTGTTTGGAAAAAACAATCATTAGGAAAAGACTAGTTGAAATAAATGAAATCAGCTCTCCAAGAAGGGTGCTTTAGATAGCTTCTTAAGAAAGCGTTTTGTTGAATTTTTGGTTCTTAGAAGATTAATTAATTATATCAACTAAGATTATAATATTTTTTTATAATTTCATGAAGTCATAGTAGTATTCATTTTGACCAATCAATCAATTCATAGTGTTATAACAGCTTTTTATCGAACAACAACAATTCTCAAATATTTTAGACAACAATCTTCACAAGCTTTCACCAGTATTCATCCACTTTACAACAACATACTACACAGCACAACATAAAAAATGACGTACAATGTCAGACGTGAGTCTTTAGTTTCTATATTTTGGGTCTTAGGTTTGGCTCTCTATTTTGTCATTTTCAACTAAAAGATTGCAAGCACAAAATTGCAACTGTAGAAGAATTTTATAGCCATTCCAACCACAAAAAAAATTAGTTAAATACAAAGTTAATACAATGTTCAATGTTTTGGAAAGATTAATTAGCGCATATGGCAACAAATACTCGCTCAATAAGACTAGAAACAAGAAAAAAGACTACTTCAGCACCGGCATTATGGAAATATTATGCATGAAAGACAATTAAAAATAAAGTACCTGATGATGGTACCCTGTTGCCACCTTCTCCCAGGTGTCTTTTTCTTTCCTTTTCCCGATGTCCAACCAGTGGGAGAGAAAGCAACTATAAGATTGTAGCGATCCTAATAAAGCAACAGGAATATGAGATAAGAAAACTTCAACGCTTACGCCGTGCTTCCAAATTCCAATTGTAGAAATATAAGAACAACTATTCCTAGATTAATTATATGCCTTACCGAGTACTGGTTAGATATGTGTTTCATTCGTTTAAAGCTTGCTATGGTCCACAATGGTACAACATGTATGTGGCTTTCCATCTCATTTGCTGTAAACAACTGCATGTCCTCCTCAGGTAAACCCAAACACCGAAGTAAATGCAACTTCCCAGCCCCAACATATAATTTCCTTCTGAGTGTTCTTGCAACCTCAAGGAATAGCCTCTCTTTTCCTATGATCAATAAGTGAAGTGCCAAGAAAAGAGGAAAACAACATTATTTGAAAATCATCGCCTTAAGGCGAGCAAGTAGTTACGTAGCACAGGTATGACCAGCTGAAAATTAAGGTCTCTTTTAAGAAGGTCGCTTAATTGCAAGCTAGGAAAGTAGCACTCTGTATTCCTGCTATTTTTGGTTATCATAGAGATTTTACAAGAATATAAGGCAGTAATTATTAAATACTTTTTCATTAGTATGTAATACATTCTCAAAATTGAGAATAATCTCTTCACTAGTCATCGATTTCTAGCAAACTGGAAAGCACCTATATGATTATCTTATGAAGGTTCACAGCGCTATGTAGGGAATTTACTTTCACGTACTTTAAAGGTAACATGTCAAATAAAATCTCGTCACTCTACCATCTTCTCTTTATAAAAGGGTCACACATTTGTTCAAAACTACAAAAATACTCAACCCATTTATCACTAATCACAAATTGAGGAATTTATATTGCCAAATTTCTCTTTGGTCTTCATCCATCTCGCAAGTCAATAAATGGCTGATTATATTATTGTAAATACCTCACAGCTCTTTCAGACGTTCTTCAAATCACTAAACTTACGGCCACATCTAAGCACGAAGAGACTTCCCTCACTACGGGACAAAAAAGTCATAATGGAGGTGGATCAAATATCTTATAAAATTTAGCTTTCGTGCTACTTAAACGACTCTCAGATATGATACTTAAATATGATAATCAGGCAACAATCTACAGTCCTAACAACTAATCTATTCACAAAAAAATAAAACATAATGAAGTTAATTATCACTTTATCAAAGATGCAATTCCATCAAGGAAAATTATCATTTCTTTTCTCCAAAAAAAGAATATATGGAATGTAATTTCATAAAAGCTTTGGAACTTCTTTATTTCTCCTATCTTTACAGTAAGTTGAACCTGCATCATATACATTCTCAAGCTTGAAAAGAAATATTATTGTAGAGATTTGAACATACCCCAATGCAAAAATGTACTGTCATTAGTTTATAAATAGAACATAATATTGGCTTAACATTATAAATATGTGCACCAAGGGCATGTGCAAATTGGCCAGTGTCATATAAATTTCAAGATGTTATTATTGGAGTCCAAGACATTGCATACTTTAAGTAAAGGCCAATGAATTATGGGAATAGATGGATGAAACAATAAGAGGAAATATCTTCAATTACATTTGGTTTAAATTTTCAAGATTTTTTTTTGTTGACCTAGAGAAGTCCAAATCACAAACCGTCTTCGCCAGAACATTTATAAGGTTGTGTTATAGCTTCCCTAATTTTTTCATAATTTTTGTGCACTGTCGAAATTTCTTAAAAAATCGACACATGTGGGTATAAGTGGGGGTTTAGGGACCGTTAGTTGTCCGTTTTGCAAACCGATTTCATAAGAATATGATAGGAAACACTTGTGTTCGCAAGTATTCCTAACCCAAATCAGTAAAATTTCAGCAGTAAACTGCTGTCCACAGCAGCCAAACAGCAGGAATTCAGCAGAAAATAGGGAAACGGGAAGAAAAACACAATAATATGCTTGTATTTCACTAGAAAATCAAGGAAAACAGCAAAGATACACTTGATCCTCAATTCGAGAGGAGGATCGATCTCTCCCAAATCAAAATGTGCAAGTTTTGGAGAATATTTCGATTAAACTTTTGTGTCTGTTAGCAAAAACGGGGATAACTTTGCACCGTAAAACTTTTACCGCGTAACTTTTTGAATGTTGTAGAGATTACGATTATGCACATTTTGAATATTTTTTCTGGAAAATTTTCACCAAGGGTTTTGAAATTTGCGGGATTTTTATTTAATAGAAAATTATCAAAATGTCGAAAAATACTGTGGTGGTACAATAAAGTCTTAAAACATTGTTTCACACAATCCCTGATAATTTGATAATTTTCTGAAAATGTGCATTTTGACTAATTGGATTTTCTATTGTCTACCATTATACAATATTGTGGCATTTTGATACATGTTCAATTACTCTTTAATTGTTATAATGTGATAATATATGTGCATATGTGATTAAATTATATCTGTTGTGAGCCATAATGGGGCCAGAATCCTTTGAAATTCTATCTGTGTCAGGGAATTTCTAGGAATTATAAGGGATCAGAATCCTTTGAGATTATGTTTGAGACAGAGATATTTGATATGTTCTAGTGCTAAAAGCAAAAATAAAAAGAGGAGTCATAATGGGCCAGGATCCTTTGAGATTCTGTCTGAATCTGACAAATGTGATATGAACTACTCTGTGAAATGAATTTCCATTTATTTATTTGTTCTGTACTGTTATTTAAATCATAGAATAACTGTTATGCATTTATTACATTCCCAGTTTTGTGATTATCAATTTAGTGATTTATTTAAATTGCATTTAACTATTTTTAAATATTCAGTAGAATATTTGAAATAAAAGAATATTTGAAAATTTAGATTAGTTTGTGTGATTTGCTGAGCTGTTGCAGCTCACTGTGGTTTTACTCTAGGAAGGGAAAAGATGTTGTGGACTAGCAATTCAGGATCAGATCTGAGGTTATAGGTATTTTGTTATTTTGATTTTTGTACAAGCATTGCTAGTTTAATTTTTAGTTATGTAGCTCTTGCTTGTAGCCATGTACAGTAGATATTTATTTTGATGAATGAAAGAAACTTTATGGATGAGTTTTTTAGTATTTTGATATTTTAGTAGCTCTGTAATTTGTCATTTATTTCAATGAATATTGGCAAAAAATTGAAATAATTTCAAAACTAGATTTTGGGGTTTTGCCTGTCACAGCTCAACATGATAGGATATGTCCTGGTCGGGTTGGGTTATGACAATCCCTCCCTAAACCATACACAAACTGATGTAGGACTACGATGATTGCAAATGATTTTACTAAGAACTTGCACAAATTCTTGATTAGAGAAATAACAAAGAAATTTATTAGCAAATAAAACAACAAATCAAAATATAAGCGCGGTCACTTTCGTTTAGGCTAGGTTGCACATCCAAAAGATTTGAATCCTCAAAACAACGTAGAAAATAACATTATGCCCAAGTAGTAGTTTTCAACAAAATACCTAGTCTAACAATAAGATTAGTAAACAAATGCATGCACTCAAATTCCAATGTTTACTAAGCTTAGCAGAACCGAGCGAACACGTCCTTCGTGACTACAATCAATCACAAGAAAGGGTTAGACATAAGAAATACGAGAAAAGGAATAGTAGAAAACCTCCGTCAAGGGTCGGCGGCAATCCTCCACTCGACGATCTCAAGTTGTTCTTCAATTGATTCAACCAAGGTGTCCAAGATGCGCTCTATGTAGTCCTCAACCGTATAATCGATCCTCGGGTTGACGTCGAAGAAGTTTGACTGCAAGATGCACACAAACCCTTGCTCATCGTAACAGAGGCCGCCTTCCGTTTCTGGGTCAGCCATCCATGGAAGACTTTGCTGTTTTTTAGTTGGGGAAGTACTAAACAACAAGGGAAGTCTTCTCCGACAATGGTATCGCAATTCAGGTTGAGGGAAATAGGTGGACAGCGGGTTGGTCTTCTAAAACAGCAGTTTTAAGGCTTTTCAGTTGCTGGGATGCAAGAATAGTGGCTGGAATTCTCTGGCTGCAGTCTGAGGTAGAAGACTCAACGTTGGGTTGAGTTTGGGAAGGATTTAGTGGAGGAAAGTGTATGGGTATTGGGAAATTTCGGCCAGCAAGGGAAGAAGGAGAGGAGCTCAATTCCAAATTAGAATAAGAAGTTTTGGAAAGAATAAAGTGGTGGAGGATTGAGGGGAAATTCGGCCAATAGCAGTGAAGGGTTTTGAATTCTTTCAAAGAGGGAAACTTGCAATATGGAAAGAATTCCAAAGAAATCCGAGGGGGCGATTTGGGGAATTAAAAGAGGCTTCCTAATTTAAAATTAAGAAATAGGAAAGATTAAATTAAATTCTTTCTCATTTAAAATTCAAACAGGAGTTAATTAAGAAACTTTCCAAAAATAGATTTAGTAAATTAAGAAAGATTTTGAATTTCAAATCAATTGAATTTGAATTAAAAATATATCCAATTTTGATTCAATCTAAATTAGGAAATGAGGCATGGGGGGAAGAGGAGGAAATGGGTGAGATGGGGAGCCAGCGGGTGGGATGGATGGGCCGTGGGTTGAGTGGGAGACGGGTATGGGGAAGGCCGGTGGCTAAGTGGAGGGGAAGATGGCACGGCCGGTGGTGGTAGGGGGAGGAAGAGAGAAAGAGATAGAGGATGAAACCACGAACCCGACTTATCTAGGTTGGTGAGTATAGCGCACATCCCTCTCTCCTAGGGATTTCACTCCAAACTCTCAAGCCCTCATGAGAAGTCAAACAAAAGAAACAAAATTTTCACTTAATCGTTCATTACCTCTCAAAGAGAAACATAGGGGCTATAAATAGCATCATGCATAAGACTCAAAATAGAAAAGATGACAATGCTCTCAGGGTTTACATACGACATCCCTTAATAAAAGGGTACAACGGGAAACTAAATAAAACAAATATAACGACATCATATATAAGAAAATACATAAAATAAATCAAAAATACAACGACTCAATAGTGGCCGTAGATCAGCAGCCACGTCTCTGATAAATCTTCCATGATCTAATGTCCCCATCACAAACTCACCCTTAAATAGCCCTAGAATACAATAACATAATTAGAACCTTCAATCAGTATAAACATAATTTAGGAAACCTTTTTAAATAAATAGAACTTACCTAATCAACATAAATATAATTTAGGAGACCTTCTTAAACATAATTTAGAAAATATTTATAAACAATTAAACATAATTTAGTAAACCTTCCTAAACAATTAAACATATTTTAAGAAACCTTTCTAAATAATTAAACACTTTCTAATAAGCATAAACACAATTAGAAAACTTTCCTAAACAACTCCCGCCTTGATTAAGAACCTTCCTAAATAACATTCCTTGATTAATAACCTTCCTAAACAACTCCCTCTTGATTATGAACCTTCCTAAACAGCTCCTCTCGATTCCTCCTCCATATATAATGAATAATAGTCCCCTAGGCCCCACAAGGTGGGCCCCCTTAGCGTATCAGTTTGCTAAGGGTATCAGTTTTCTATTAATAACTAATAAGTACAGAAAAACAACCAAACAAACCCTTAGGGATGCAGGAGTATGTGAAAAATTAAATTCCTTTATGGCATGCAAACTGTAGTTTCGTTGTATTTGAGAACAAATGCCTACAAGTTAAATAGATTTACCAATCGTATACGTGCCAATAAGGAAGAGCGTTTTTGGGTTGAAAGCTTCAGCTTGGATGGCATCAATAACAAATTGAATTACTTCCTCTTGTTTTGGAAAGTCGTACTGCATAAATCAACAGTCAGTTATAAACATGAAAAAAAGTTGGAAGAAGATAAACTAAAAGCAGTTATATGCATGAAAAAAAATGAAGTTTGAAAAAGAAAAACTATCAATCCCAATAACATACTTGGGGATTGCAGTAAGTCGTGTCCAGAATAAGAGTATGGATATGGGATGATTGCAAAACAGTAGAGCTTGCCATCTCTGAAGAAAACCTAAAATCCCCAGTGTGCAGGATTGCCTGACCAAGGAAATATCATAACAAATTGTTAGATAAAACAATGAAAATCACAATTGCAACCTACTCTACAAGAAGGAAGCATGCCTTGTTATTGGATGGTTCAAAAAGAATAATTATCGACCCCGGGCAGTGATTAGCATCCAAACAGGTCAAATTTACACCAGCAATGGTAATTTTTTCATTTATAGGTAAAATTTGAATTCTATCCCATGGAACACCAATTTTCAAATTTACAAGATGTGCTGTGATTTTAGAGCAATAAACCTTCCCATGGCAAAAATTCTTCGTGAGACCCTGATAATCTGAAAAAATTAATCAGGAAAATCAGATAAAATGAAAAAACAAGACTTAATCAAGACTTAATATAGAACAAGCGATCCTACCCTCTAGAAGAAATAATAGCAAAATACTTAGCAGAAGAACACGGCTGTAACTCAGCCACAATATGGTTCATGAATTTCAGAATATTAATCTCAATAAGTAGATCAGCAAAGATAATTTGCACCAAAAACATCCTAAGGAATCAATCAATAAAAGCCTTGCCTTTTTTAGTATTTATTGTAAAGGAGAGAAAATGCTTTAATTCAAATCAAGGTATATACAAATTTTATACAGCCCAAAAACTATGAAATTAACCCTCCTTTTTCACTTATACTACAGCTGTAAAAGAATTAAAATATATCGCAATATACATAATATATATAGTAAAAAAAACAATGAAAAAAAACTCTTTTTACTTTATGCTACAGATGAAAGTCATGCAAAATGCTTCACATAGTTGTTATTTTCATCTATATTCGTTAGGTCAATACAGCTTTGTTATTCACACCAATACAACGTCATAGATTCATCAATCAGCTATCACAAACTAACTCAAATTTTTTATGATCATTTATCCTCACTTGAAACAACATTTCAACCTTCTAATAAAACTATGCAGAGATAGCATAACTCTTTTATGTCAATCATTTATATAACCAGTAAAAGTATACGTACTGTAAGTACATGAGATCAATGTTTTATTTAAAGATTAAATTTTATTTTAATTTCAATGTTATATTATATTATGTCTCGAAAGCTTTTATAATTGTAAATTGCATAATTAAGAGTTATATTTGAGTTATTTGGAAATGACTGACTGTATAGACTAGCTAAAATTTTTCTAACACGTGGAGCTATTATAAAACGAGTACAAATTTGTCCTAAGTGCACATTATCAATATTATATTTAATAACTTTTTTATTTAAATGTTACATCATATTATATATTAAAGGATAAAATTCTGAAATGCTAAATTAAAAGTGGTAGCGAAAAGTGGAGAATAAAAATGATAAGATTGTGAAGAGAAATGATCTAGATATTTATTTTGATTCAGACGAAAGACCCATTGATTAATTACATGAGCACAGTGTTCTAGCTATACTTTCGATTAAAAATATTTGTTCATGTCTTTAGGATTCATCGTAGGGTTATGTCATACCGAGGAGACTACCAGTGGAAATTGGTCAACATTGGCCTCAGGAAGAGGTCAGATGGAATAGTCTCAAAATGAACAAAAGCAATAATAACGAAGTAAATGCAGGAAAAGCGTAACTAAATCAATGAAAGCAAAAAAATAGGAAATACAAACATAAAAAAACAAATTCACATGTTATTACAACCAATATAAATAATGTACATTGAATCATCTGAATCAAATCATTGCAAGATAGCGATGAGTACAGTACAATGCAAATTCTAAAAGCTACAAGGAAATTGACACACAAGTGGACGGTTAGCTAACTTGAATTAAGCCACAGATAGCCGAAAACTTAGACCAGGGGACTCATCAATAGGGTGCAAATGGATCCACACAATATCAGGCTGATGGACCCAGCCAATGTGAGCTAATGCATGATGGCTCTTTTGGATGGTCATAGAGAGTTAATAATTTTGAGTCGACGGGAGACATGCTGGTTTGAAGCCTACAATTAGAGAGTTAATGGTTCATCTGTTGTCGAGTTTAAATGCACATGCAAAGTGATCCCGAAATAGAGTTGGGAGTGAATGTGGGCACAAACTGCATGTAGCAAGCATGCGTGTGGGGCAACGGGATGCTACAAGTCGAAGACAGGGAGTTTGTTGTACAACTATTTAACATAAGTGTGACATCTGATGGGGACAGAGAGAGATTAGATCTCTAAGATAAAGGACTTGCCTTACAGGGTTTAACTTATAAGGTAAAACAACAGGCAGAGTTATCAGATGCAGAGACTTGAAGGACGACCCAACATACATAAGTTGACAAGAGTGCCGCCGAGGATGACTAGGGATATGCCGGGAAAAAAAACATTTTATAACATCCTAAGTAGGAAAGTTTACCTTCAAGGAAAATCTAATGGTTTCCTAATGGGTATCGGCCTTTCTTTGGCCTGTCGAGGCGAATGAGCCAAGAGAAGGGTTATGGAGTTTAGAGCTTGGTAACAACAAAAAAAACTATCTGAGACACTCAAAAAAGGCATAGTGCCTTGAGATATTACCTCGTACGGAGCTGTAACCGCTGAGTTCAGGTTTCCTCCTATAGTTAATTACTCTTCTCATTAATAATGAGAGAGAACGTTCGATTAAGGCTAGTCATCAAAAAGACATGGAGTATCAGGTATAAAGTAGTAGCATGGTATTTGAAAATTTAATATTTAAAATTAGAAATTTATCACCTAGCACAAGGATTTGAAATCATTGGGGAGCATACGGACTCTGACCATGACCGTAATTTAATGGTTTCATTTGGTGACAAAATTACCCGGTTAGAGGGTCCTAGTCATAACCGTTACTTGCGGTGTCATTTTGTGGCGAAACCATCGATATGGTACCATTTGGCGGCAAAACTATCGGTTAGAGGACATGTGTCACGTCCTTACTAGCAAGAGACGGGTTGAGAATGAATCCTAGTAATATTCTCAACTAGATATTAGCTCTTTGTGAGCTGAAGTCACTTTCAGATTTGTCCACCTCAGCAAATTGTTATGAAGAGTAGATAAATTTTACTTTGAGTGCATAGGTGCTTTATTCAATTTTAAATATCTTAGATTTTTTATGATTTTTTAATTTTGAATTTTTATGAAAATTTGAGAGGCATTTTTATGTTTATGATCCTCTCTAGTAGAGATTTTCTGTCCACACGACCATCATCAAGATTTTTTATGGGCAATTTTATTTTGTTGGTAGAATCTTGTCAACTATGTTTACTTGCCGACAAAGGATCGGATTTGTTGTAGGCTTTATGTCATTGTTAGTGAATTACTTTGTTATAGAAATTGAAAA
Source organism: Dendrobium catenatum (assembly GCF_001605985.2). Classification (NCBI taxonomy): domain Eukaryota; kingdom Viridiplantae; phylum Streptophyta; class Magnoliopsida; order Asparagales; family Orchidaceae; genus Dendrobium; species Dendrobium catenatum. The sequence goes on along the minus strand of NW_021536486.1, from coordinate 686,064 downwards.
AATATCCTGTAGGCTTTATGCCATTGTTAGGCATGTAATATGTATGCTCATCCCTAACCACATGAAGTCATGATAAACTTATGTTGTACACTTGTATATGCATAGTGCATTATACATATTATAGCACATATATGCATTATGCATTTTACTCACTAAATGATTTATTTGAATGACGCATCATATACATTGCAAAGGTACACATTTATGTGAATGTGCTCGCGTGCATTTTGATGCATAAGGGGGTGCTTTTGCAATGTTCAGATATGGTCAACTATGTGAGTGATTATTGTTTACGAGTGTGCATGATTTCATTTTAGTATTTGCAAATGTCATCTGTCCGCTCGTATGAGTACTTCAGATATGACGGCGTGTCATTGTACTTCACTTATTGCGTATCATCAGTATAGTTTTAACTCACTTCATCTTCTCTACGTCGTTGTCATTTTTTTCAATAATCAACATGCGGGATTGTATTTCAGCTTGCAAATGAGTTGCATTGCACATCAGGAGATTTCCTTCTGTTGCTTGCAAGCAAGTTGATTTATCCAGTGTGATAGCCTGGCCTCGCAAATTTGCTGCCTCAGTTTACTAGTGGCCCTTAGTTTTTACTATGAATTTATTGCTTCTGCTTATAGGTGAATTATAGCATTGCAATATGGGTCACCTGTTGCTTCTTGCGAGTGAGCTATTGTGCATTGCAAGCTTTGTTTAACGCTGCTAGTGGTTTAAAGCCGTGTATTCAAGATCTAATAGCTGTTGCATAATCTTTAGCGTGAATCTTCCACCATTACTTTACGGGCAAGATTGTTGTATGCATTACAAGCCTGTTGCCATTATCTACGGGCCAGCTATACTGGATGAAGGTCTTTTAGCGGCATCTGCAAGTGCAATTGCGGAAAATACTACCATGCGGGAGGTTTCATACGATGCTTGCAAGTGCTTGTATTTGTTGCATATCGACCTCCTTACTTGTAGGGGACCAATGTATTTGCCAGCCACCTTCTCTATCATCACTCATTGATGGCGTAGTGTACTTGTTGACGTTCGCCACAAGTCCTTGTAGTTGCTTGTAAATGGATTATTCTATGTATCATAAGTTCATATACACGCTTGTAGAAAAATTATCTTGTTCATTACAAGTCTCCCGCATACACCTGCATGCAAGTTGTTGTAATCATTTATAAATTAATGTTGACCCCAGCTAAGCTATATATGCCAATAATCTCCTAATGCATGTTGATTAGTAAGCAATTATGTTCACTAATATTCCTTTCATTGTTACTTGTAAATGGGGGCATTGTATGCATTACAAGAATTCTATCATCACCCATTTAACTTGTAAGTCAGTTTGTGTTGCATAAAGAAATCCTTACCGCAGTTTGCGGGAGCTCGTATACATTGCAGATTTATCATACTTAAGAGTCATTCGTTCCTAGTTGTTGATTGGTGAGTTGAATGCCATAAGTCACATTAATTTCATTGTTCATCATTCATAGGTGATTGTTGCTTGTTAATGCTTACCTATAGGAGTCGGTGTATTTACTTGCATGATTGGCATGAACATTACATGTCAACTATTACCACTTGCAGGTGGAATACTTGCTAAGGACTTTACTTCAGATATGACGGCGTGTCATTGTACTTTACTTATTGCATATCATCAGTATAGTTTTAACTCACTTCATCTTCTCCATGTCGCTGTCATTTTTTTCAATAATCAACATGCGGATTGTATTTCAGCTTGCAAATGAGTTGCATTGCACATCAGGAGATTTCCTTATGTCGCTTGCAAGCAAGTTGATTAATTCAGTGTGATAGCCTGGCCTCGCAAATTTGTTGCCTCAGTTTACTAGTAGCCCTTAGTTTTTACTATGAATTTATTGCTTCTGCTTATAGGTGAATTATAGCATTACGATATGGGTCACCCGTTGCTTCTTGCGAGTGAGCTATTGTGCATTGCAAGCTCTCTTTAACGCTGCTAGTGGTTTAACGCTGTGTATTCAAGATCTAATAGCTGTTGCATAATCTTTAGCGTGAATCTTCCACCATTACTTTACGGGCAAGATTGTTGTATGCATTACAAGCCTGTTGCCATTATCTACGGGCCAGCTATATTGGATGAAGGTCTTTAAGCGGCATCTGCAAGTGCAATCGCGGTAAATACTACCATGCGGGAGGTTTCATACGATGCTTGCAAGTGCTTGTATTTGTTGCATATCGACCTCCTTACTTGTAGGGGACCAATGTATTTGCCAGCCACCTTCTCTATCATCACTCATTGATGGCGTAGTGTGCTTGTTGACGTTCGCCACAAGTCCTTGTAGTTGCTTGTAAATGGATTATTCTATGTATCATAAGTTCATGCTCACGCTTGTAGAAAAATTATCTTGTTCATTACAAGTCTCCGGCATACACCTGCATGCAAGTTGTTGTAATCATTTATAAATTAATGTTGACCGTCAGCTAAGCAACATATGCCAATAATCTCCTAATGCATGTTGACTAGTAAGCTATTATGTTCACTTATATTACTTTCATTGTTACTTATAAATGGGGGCATTGTATGCATTACAAGAATTCTATCATCACCCATTTAACTTGTAAGTCAGCTGTTGTGTTGCATGAAGAAATCCTTATCGTAGTTTGCAGGAGCTCGTATACATTGCAGATTTATCGTACTTAAGAGTCATTCGTTCCTACTTGTTGATTGGTGAGTTGAATGCCATAATTGCTTGTTAATGCTTACTTATAGGAGTCAGTGTATTTACTTGCATGATTGGCATGAACATTACATGTCAACTCTTACCACTTGCAGGTGGAATACTTGCTAAGGACTTCGTACATTTGCATGCAATAGAGCTACACATTCCTTTAAATTTTCACTATTTGTAAAGTTCAATATACTTATTTGCATGTTGGCATTGATTATAAAGATGATATCACATTCATCGCACACCCTTGTATTCATTGCAAGCATTCCAAATCACTCAATCGCATGATCGAGATAAATATTGTAAGCCAATTGTTGTCAATCGTATGCAAGTTATGCAACCCATTGATGCCATCACATTATCAGATGGTATTCTTTACGATTTCAACATTACTTGCAAGTGACTGGTGTTTGAAAATTTACTTATCTCAGGACATTTGATTGTTGCTTCTTCGTGAGATGTAGGAATTTTCCTTAACCCACCACAAGTCATTGCTTGTTCTTTTTTATTTTTAAGTTCATTTGAATGATCCAGGTCTTTAATTAACATTTGCATTAGTGTGATTATGTGTTTGTTAAATTTAAATATGATTCCACGTGAGTCGTTTGAATTTTGTTTCGTATTGTTTATTCAAAATTTCAAGTCCCCTGTAGCTTTGTTCAATTCATTCCTCTGAAAAATTCGGTAAACTCTCGACGTCTCCCCATTTAGAGGAAATTTCGGGAGTTGAGCCTTCCCTGCCACACTACGAGAGTGCATAGGATAGGTGTCAGGCGACACCACAGCTGTGATTTTTAATGTCATCACGCTACGAGAGCGCGTAGGAGTCTTCGAGATATCTGTTTCAAAGAGGGCACAGTTTTTGCCTCATGCACTGAAGCTCATACACGAGAAATTAAGAATGTCCTTGTCACGCTACGAGAGTCTTTAAAGGCCTACCCGCCTCGCCACAAGCATCACGACGCGTTCCCTCCCACAACGCTATGAGAGCCTGTAGAGTGGTCCCCCGGCACACTGCGAGCTCCAAATGCAATAGGAGGTAGACGGCGGTGTCGGTGTCAAAGGCACGAAGATCGACGCACATAAAATTAATCTTTTTTCTTTCCTTCCCATTTTTTTGAATGCCTATTTTTTTTCTTTTTTTTAATCTTTTTCTCATCTTTTTAAATAGAAAGAGAGTAGCTGAAATGGGTTTTAGGCTCATCTTAGTGGGTTGGATTATGTAGGTGAGTGAGAATATAGTTGGATTTGGAGTGTTGAGTGAAAAGCATGTGTGGACTTCCTCTGCCATGAATGAGAGAGGAAGAGAGAAGGCGTGGTTTCGGTTGTTCTAAAGAGATCAGATGGCTCAGGGATTTAGCTTGGTTGGAGGCTGCTGGGAGATCGGGCAAAGCAAACAGAGGAGGAATAGGAGGGTCTTGCAACAGATGTGGGTATTTGAGCAGATGACTATGACGGGAGGAAGTGTCGAGCTGGCTCTATAGGTGTGGATGATTTGGAGGAAGGAAAGATCAAACGAGAGATTGCGGAAGTGAGGAAATCGGGCCGATCGGGTGTCTCGAACGGATCGGGAAGGAGGATAGCTTGCAGCTTGGAGTGAGGGTCATCAGCTCGGGTAGGACTTTGTTAGACCGTTCCATTGGACCAGTCCAGCCGGTTCGATGGGACCGGCTTATAGACGAAACTAGCAAAACTCTCCGCCATCTCGTACGCGTCATCCATGTTGCACGATCTAGAAAACCATAATAGGAAGGGATTTTTTAAGAAGTTTAGGAGGGAAAGTGAATGTAGGGACTGTTTTGAGATTTCCTTTTCAATTGTATGCATTAAATAGTTTGTTTTCCTATTGTTAGGGCATCTTAAATTTGGCTGAATTTTGAGATCCCTTAGGTTTTCTTTGGGCTCTAACGGTGTCTAGAGATTTGAGAGAGATCAATCCACCTCTCAAATTGAGGATCAATTGTATCTTGATTATCACAATAAAATTCCTGTTTTCCTGATTTTTCCTTTGAATTTTAGAAGAGTTTTCTCAATGTTTTTCTGAATTTGACAAGATTTACTTTAAATCTTCAAGTGTTTCCTATCAAATTGGTATCAAAGCTGTTTTTGGGACCTTCGGTGAGCTGTTTTAGTGAATTTCAGCAGCTGTTATTGGGATTTCGAAGAAGAAAGTTGTTGTTTTTAAAGGTCAAAGTCTAGATTTTTATTTCTATAAAAACTAGAGCATCAATGGTGGCCAAGAAAATGGATGTGTTAGAGGAACGCCTCAAAATGGAGATTGGACAAATGAAATCTAAAATTTCAGATCTCCAAACTCAAATTTCAGATTTAAAAAAAGATGTTTTGGCCATCCATGATGATGTAGACAAAAGGGGGGTCAACACAAGTACAAAATAAATCATATTTTGGCTTCCCTTGAGTCTACTAGCTCAATCCAATTGAGCTAGAATTTTAGCTCATTTATGAGCTAGGCTTTAGTTCATTTATTGAACTAGGGGTTAGCTCATTATTAGCTAGGATTTTAGCTCATAGTTATCTTTATATTTAATGTACTTTTTATGATTTTTATGTTTGTTTTTATGTTTGTCTATTGGAATTCCAAACCGGCTTTTGGAATTCCAAGATTTCTTTTTACCATGGTGGCTCCTTGAATTCCACCATGGCCTTTTAGTATTTTGTGCTTTACCTCTTGGGATCTCACGGCTGGCTCCTTGTTCCGTGTTCGCCCTTCGGTTCCCGCGGCTGTGGCTCTTTGGTCCGTGCGGTTCCCTATGTAAGAGTTTGTTCTTCCCTATTGTTCTCGTCTCTTTTCTCCTCCTCAATTTCGTCGTTAGAAGTCCGTCCTCTCTCTTTTGTGGGCGTAGGCTCCCTATATCTTTTGCCCGCATCACATGATAAGTTTGATTCGAAATTTTCCATCATGGAGGAGATGTTGAAGAAAGCGCTTGAGGGTCAAACCAAAATATCACCGTCGTAGGTGAGGGAAGGTATCGACAACCATGGAAGTGGGGAAAATCCAAAGCCAATCAGACAAAAGGAAGATCAAGAGGTGGAGATTTTGGAGGGAACAGAAAAAATGTCTCTCATAGGACCTATTCCTATGAAGGAGTCGGGTAGAGGGTATGGGGGGAAGCATATGGGGGTTGGACATGACTGGAAGGGTGATGAATTTGAAAGGGAAAGAGGAAATTTTAACCAAAGGAGGGTTGAATTGGAAAGAGTTTGTGATGATCCAAGGGGTGTTGAATTTGAAAGGAGGTAGGAATTTGATGAAAGGCTTGGGTATAAACGTAGAAGGGATGATTGGGACACTTGGGGGAACCACCCCCTTGGGGGAATGAAAAACTATGAAGGGAATAGAGGCGATCCGAGGGTTAGGAAATTGAAGATGTCAATCTTTGAGGGGGAGGATGTGCATTGGTGGATCTATAAGGTTGAAAGATATTTCACCGCAATGGGTTGACAGAGGAGAAGAGACTAATAGCAGCAGGCCTATGTTTGGAAGGGAAAGCTTTGACTTGGTATCAATGGAGGGACATGCGATGACCCATACAGCGTTGGAGGAAGTTTAAAGATTGTTTGATAGAACGTTTACAAACCGGCAGGGGAGGAGACTTCTGCGAGCAGTTCTTCACCTTGACGCAGGATGGTTTAGTAATAGAGTACTAGGAGAGGCTTAAGTACCTTGCTAGCAGATTAGACTGCCTTTCTGAGACAGTGCTAGAAGGGAACTTCATGAAAGGATTGACACCAGAGATCCAGGCAACAGTTAGAGTAAAGAGGCCTCGTGACTTAGGAGAGGCTATGGAGCTAGCTCGATTGGTAGAAGATCAGAAGCACCTAGAGAGAGAGACAGGAGGCCGCAACTCAGGAGGCCCATAAAGGATGACCACCATCTTATTGAAATCAAAGGAGCTGTCACGACCCGGCCCGGATGCTCGATTTAACAAGGCGGGAACTAAAAGTCGAACGGTAAAAAAATCATTAAACATTACACTACTATCTTATTTGTATTGAAGAGCCACTAATACCCAAATTATAAATTATTTGTGGTCATTTGCACGATGTCTTCTGTAGACGAACTCTTCCATTTCTGTCATTTCTAAATCTTTGGAGACTTACCTGAAACATTTAATTAGTGGAATGAGTTTACATACTAAACTAAGTGGGTAACAATTAAAATAATTTACATGCTTTAAAGTACAATATACATATATATTTATATATACATAACATTTGATATTGATTCATTAATTTAACATTTGAGGCATATTTTCTTTCTTTATTTCATTTCATTTCATATACATATTATATCGTATTCCTTTATTTACCTTTTATATACCATAGCATGTTCATTTATAACATTTACTTTAACAATTTTTTCCCTTATTTCATATTGTACAAGAGCACTGTCTAATTGTACCAAAGGTACAACCATTTCCATTTCCTTTTCCATTTACATAATATTTTCCCTATTTTTCGTGCACGGGTACGTTGCTTCCCCAGCCAGTACCATACGAGGGTGAACTCCTGTAAGCTTTGCATGCATAACATTTTATGTTCCCTCTTACTCAATTATATTTATATCATTTCTTAAACATTTATTTATTTACAATCTTATGTGTATAAGTATATGTATGTCTTTCATTTTCACTTCTCATTTCTTTCACATGTCTTGTTCGTTCATATATACTTTCTTATCTCATATGCGTCTTCTTTCACATATCCATACTTGTACAAAAATTTACTTCGTATAACAGTTTTCTAACATTATATAAATCATAAGTTATAAGCAATTAAATACATGCTCCTTTCAATGCAAACTAAAAAAAAAAATACAATAAAGGAAATTTCATAAATACCCACTTTGAATCTTCTAAGTCTTTGATTTCGTCACCACCTAAGGAGATACACAGTAAAGCAAGTTACATATAATTAATTTTATCAAACTTCTCAATAACATCTATTTAGGTGATTCTTACCTCAGCCTCAAATTTCGTTCTTGTTGAATTTCTTGAAGAACCCAACTCCTACAATTTAATCTCCTCCTTTCAAATTCATTAAATCCATACAATATAACTTTCATAAGAAATGATTAATTACAAAAATTTAACTAAAAATTTTACCATAGAAAAATCACTTATAATTGGGAATCTCTAAATTCTTCTTCCTTTCCTAAAATCCTTCCCATTGCCTTCAATTCCTTTCTTTTTCTTCTATGAAAAGTATATATAGGTTTAGATGAAATAACTTAAGACAATTTATACGAAAAAGGGAAGAAAAAATTTTACAAACCTCCTTCCTTCTCCCTCTCGATTGTTCCTCTCGTTCGTTGCAATTTCTCCCAATTTAGAAATTTATTAGCGATAGGAATGAAAAGGAATGGTTGATTCATATCTCCAAACACGATGGTTTGCTAAAAATGGCGAAAGAAATCGTCCAAAACCCCTATGCGTGCATTCGGTCGTCCGCCCCTTCCGCTCTCTATTTCGCGAAACGGAGTTTTTACCGACCACAACAGGGGTCGCGACCTAGCCTAAACCGGTCATTACAGGAGCCAACACTGGATACTCTTCGGCGGACTTCAAAGGAAAAGGCTATAGAAAGAAGACCTGGGGACAACTTCAAGAAGCTCACAGAGATAGAATTACAGAAGAAGATGGAGAAGGGGCTCTGTTTCAGATGTGACGAGAGGTATACACGGGGCACAGGTGTAAGGACCGAAATCCTCAGGTTCTTACTGTTAGTGATGAAGAAGGAATGGAGGAGGGTGTCCTATTTCCACCTTGCGGACAAGGTGTATCTTTGGGAGGGGAGTATTGTTAGACCGGTCCAGCTGGTCCGACAAGACCGGCTTACAGACGAAACGGACGGAACTCTCCGCCATCCCGTATGTGTTGTCCATGCCGCATGATCCATAAAACCGGATTAGGAATGATTTTTTTAAAAGTTTAGGATGGAAAGTGAATGTATGGACTGGTTAGAGATTTCATGTTGAATTGTATGCGTTAAATAGTTTATTTTCCTCAAGTTAGGGAATATCGGGCCGATTGAGGGCTTCAAGTCGACAGGTGTGCGGTTTGCGGGAGGTTGAGGAAGAAGATCAAGTGGAGGCCGCATGGGTTAAGGTTAGATAGCTCGTAGATTTAAAAGAATTGGAAGATGTTGCTTGTGTGCAAATGCAGAGGAATAAGCACAGAAACCTCGTCTACCCTCTCGTTTTAAGGATGTCGAAGAGCAGGAGCCATCTACAAAGAGCGAATTGCAGGATCTGTGTGAGGAGACGCGGGAAGCGACAGTTCGACGTCGAATATACATGATTTTTGGAAGGATAGAGGGATGGGCCATTGAATTTTGACAGAGATAATGATTTAAGAATTTTTTTTTTTTTTTTTTGTTTGCTCTAGTGTGGAGGACCTGGCGGTCAACATTAGCCTAGGTGACCCAAAGTTGTCAATTAATCCTTAAAAAAGTCGTCAGTCAAGGCAGCATGAATATGTTGGTTAAGGCAACAAGGACTCATTAGACAAGGCAACAGAGGAAATTATCATGGATTGAGTTCAAAAAGGAGGTCAATACATTCATCGAATAAATTTTAAAATTTTGTATTCAAACTACTATACTTCTATTAGAATTCAAAGCAAAAAAATTAATATTAGTTGATGTCAATGAACAATTAGAATTCATATTTTAAAATTAAAAATTAATATAGTATATTGGTGAAACCACATGCCACATTTTAATAATAGTACAGATATATTCGAACATCACTTTAAAAAAAATTATACAAAAGATGCACGCAATGATACAAGATAATTACTTATGTTTTTTTAGGATGTCTAGTCCTTTGAAAGTTTCTTAAGACATAAGTAGACAAAATTAGCAAAAAAAATAAATGGAATCGGATTCATACAGCCGTGTTGACCTAAACAACAAATAAAAAAATCCACGTAATCCTAAAATCCTGTTGAGAAAGAGGAAGAAATTCAGCTTATCTATAGAACGGCGCCGCTCCAGTCGCTTCTCCGCAAATCCTAAGTAAATCCTGCGACATTTCCTCATTTCTTGCTCTGCTCGCGTCGTTAAAAGACGAGGGAACTCACACCTTCTCGTTTCTTCTTACACACGAGACCTTGCCGACGCCTCTTCCTCCAAATCCCCTGCTCTCCTGATTCCCACTACAGCCGAAGCTTTCCCACTCTTCTTCATCCCAAAATCCCGCAAGCCCCTTCGTTGCTTTCGATCCCTCCAAAGCCATCCACACCTTCCTTGTTCGCAAGCTGCCTCCGATCCACAGAGAGAGAGCTTCTTCCTCATACCTCCTCCTCAAGCACCCGAGCCGCCTCTAAGCCCTAGCCGCTCCCAAAGCCTCTCCTCCTCCTCCTTGGTCGTTGATCGACTTTGCCCCTTCGACGCCCGTCCCTCTTGGATCGGGAGTCAGAACATTTTGAGTCGAAGCAAGAACGGGAGCTCGCTAGGTGTGAAGGTAACGATCCTTCTCCCCTTCCACACACTACTTCAGCTAAATCCCATAAATCAACTAGCTAGAAAGGGAAACAAAGGCTTTAACTCTCTGTTATTCCCTAATCCTACATTAATCATGTATCCTGAGAACTCTTTAATTTAAATCCTATCAAATGCTATTAAATTATGTTTATGTTAATTATAATTAATTACTTTTAATAATAATTAAAGTTAATTATTATAGTTCATTATATATTAATTATAATCAATTTTTCTTAGCGTTGTGGGTTGGGAACCCGGTGCGATGCGTACGACGAAGTGGGGATACCCATAAGTAGCCGCTTGCGGGGAAACAATTGCTTTTCTTTTGCAACAGGTACCGAAGACCCATACATGCTTTTCTTAGCGTGATAGAGGACGAAGATTTTACGGCTGAGGTGTACAAAAACACCTACCATAGACGCTTTTCTTAGCATGATGGGAAGGCCAAGTTTCCCTTAGTTTTCCCTAAAAGGAGGAGACGCCGGGAGGTTGCCGAAATTTTGGGTGAATAAGGAACCGCACTCGGACCTGAATGAACATTCACAGGGGGCTTGTGAACTTGATGCAATTGATCTAAATGAATTCAAATCTAAATGAACTTGAACTTGAACTTGAACGAATCACAAAGACTTGAACTCATAATTGAACCAAATACCAATGAACTTGAATCCAAGTTGAATTTGATTTGTACATTAAGTGGGCATAACTTCAGACTTGAAAATGAACTTAAACTTGAAATATGCGCTTGTGGTCATTGAACTCAAAATGTACAACATCAAGTGGAACTTGAACAAGACTTTGGACACAAAGAACTTGGACTTGATCTGAATCAAGCATAGTGGATATGAAATCGAATGAAACTTGCAAAATTCAGACTAGAACTTACAGACCAAACTGGACCTAAGCTCAACAAGACTCAATGAACTCAAATTTGAATCAAATGATGAAGACTTGCAAGCTTGGATATGACGACAAAATGAACTTAACTTGAACCATAATTTGAATGAAAAGAAGTAACTTGAATATTTGAACTCAAGCAAGAAAACTTGAGTTTGACCACAGGGGACCTGCACAAGAGCCTGAATTCAGGCTGAACTATAGGGAACTGGACCTTGAATTAATAAATGCATGAACAAAATGAAAATATTGAAACCAAATAATAACCTGATTATTCAAAGTGTTCGAACAAATCTTATACAAGCAAATAATGACTTGTGACGGACAGTGAAGCTACAAACACAAATCGCTTGCAAGCGATACAAAAGTTATAAAAGATATGACATGATTAAAACAATTGATTCATGATGTCTATCCCAATCATGTAATTTGATGATTTGAAATGATTGTGATAGACGTAGGGATTTGTAATGAACGAAGAACAAATTCTCAAGAGGCATGTAAGCAAGAGAAATTTGTTAGAGCACTATAATCCAACCTCAAAAAGCAATAAGTAGTGCACGACAGTCTACCTGTATAAAGCAGCGAACAATTCAATTCAGAAGTTGCTACGTCACGCCACCGGATCCGCAACATTCATGCAAGCGGACAGAAGATGTTTATAAATATTCAAAGAATATCCCCGCACATGCACTGTAATATGTATACACATAGATATACTAAAGGGGAAAATACAATCATGACCCGCATGGTCCCTGGCGAGCGTGTTTTCGATACACATGTGACGTCTAGGGATGTTGTGCGGGTCAACAAATTTGAACTCGATCCTCCTAAGTAGGTAAAAAGGAGTCGACAAGGTTCAATAAATAATTACAAAATGCCCACAAACATGCGCATGGGCCCCGACAAGCATGTTATAAGTACACACGTGACGTTTAGGGATATTACGCGTGTCAATAAGTGAATTCAAGTTCGAACCCGATCCTCCTATATGAATCAATAGGAGTCAACAGGGTTCGAATCATCAAGCAACTATGCGATTACGGCGACTGGTATATTTGTTTTAATACATTCATATTATGCCTTCAAGGCCTATAACAATGAGAATTCACTAATAAAAGCACAAAGCCTATGACGAACCCGATCCTCTGTCGGTAAACTGACAGAGTCGACAAGGTCCGGTCAATGAAATGGAAGATACCACAAACACATCGATGATGGCCGTGTTGAATGTTTATCACAACCGGAGGGGTTCACAAATAATTTCTAATGCCTCCAAACTTCAAAAAAATTCAAATTCCTACAAAAATATAAGTGACTTTAACGTCACCCTAATGATGGCCGTGTTAAATGTCAATCTCAACCGGAGGGGTTCACAAACACTTTCAAATGATTTCTCAAATATCAAGAAAATCGAAAACTGCACAAATCATCTAAACTCTAAGATGTTTAAAATTGAAATATTTAATCATTCAAATACTTAAAGTAAAATCCATCCACCCTCCACAACAGTTTGCTGGGGTGGACAAATTAAAATTTATTTCAGCTCACATAGAGTTAATGTCTAGTTGAAAATATCACTAGGATCCATTCTCAAACAATCTTTTGCCAATAAGAACGTGGTACGTGTCATCTGATCGGCGGTTTTGCCGCCAAATGGCACTGCAAGATAAACGGTTATGCCCGCCGAGGCCCTTTGAACCGAGTGATTTTGCCGTCAAATAACACCATGAAATACCGGTTATGGCCAGAACTAATACGTTTCTTAGTGGCATCAAATCCTTAAGATATGAATCAATAGGATATGATCGATAGGGCACAAATCCCTATGTTAGCTAAGGTGGATTCAAATTTGTCCTCTTAGACAAACACTTACCCCAAGTCTACGAGGTACCCTTGGACGAAGCATCCCATGGCTGCCGACAAGGATCCTTCTGTCAGGTTGGGTTGACTACCTCCTCTAACTAAGTAGACCAATGACCACAATGGCCCGGGATGACGGAACCATGAGATCTTGATCGGGTCCATCATTCATTCCCCTACAATCCGCTTTAAGTGGAAGATGGTGAAATTTCTATTTTAAATATCAATTTCCAAATCTATAAACTCTTCAAAATTCTCAAACCCGTGCTGCTACTATATGTCAGGTAACACGTATCTCTACGTATCTGATTGACAACTAGCCTTAATCGAAAGTTCTCTCTTGTTATCGAGAGCGGAAATTAACTATAGGGGCTTGCGCCTATAGTTAACCAGAACTCATATCATAAAGTACTCGCAAAATGAGAGCGAAATCTCTGAGTAGTGCCTTATCTACAAACCCATCTGCCTTCCAAAATTTACCCAGGAACTTAAATTCGTTAAAACTCCCCCCGAATAAAAAGCAACGTGAGCGGAGGCCGGGGCCGAATTTTCGTAGCCCACAAGCCGATCCAGGTGATTAGAACAAGTGCTATTGTTGATAATGCAGGACTATGTTGATAGAATTCGATGAAGATTTAGAAATTAGTAACAAAAGAAATCTAACGATCAAAAGATTAACAGCTATGGCTTGAAAATTTGTTGTTATCCTTATTGCTGAGATCAATGCAGTTTACCAGAATAATAGGTCCACGATGTCAAAACAAGATGAAGTAGGACAATACGCCAACGTTGCCAAAACATGATGGACCGCTGTAAAAACAATACTGATAAGAAAATATTTTCTCTAAGGATTTACATGAACTTACGGTCCATATGGAAGTGTGTTAAAAACCAATGAGAACAATCTCCTCTTAAATAGCGGAATGCATCCTGCACATAAGATGTGTCCAAAGTAAGAAAAAAGTTGTAATACTTCAAAAATAATCAAATAAAACACTCTAAAGAAATAAAATACTGCGAAGATCTTTAAAGATACTTGTTTTCGTAATTATATTTTCATGAAAATACTTACTACTAAGCTTAGTCTTCAGTGGTTAAAAATAGTTGGAAGGTGATATGCTGGGAAGAATAACACCATAAATGAAACAAGCTGTAATGAATGCTCGAGTGATCAAAATCAAGCACCAAATTTCAAAGTTAAGAATTCAGCCATTTAGTGAGTAAAACTGCATATCTTCTTAGGTGGATTAAACCGATGAAGATCTTCATTTGACATTTATTGATTTAGAGAAAGAAGATGACAAAGTTCCAAGAGAAGTGCTATGGAGAGTTATAAAAAAGAAAGGGATTAAGAATGCTTATATTCAAGTCATTAGGGATATGTATGCTAGAGTTGTTACTTGTGTTTAAACACAAGGTGGTTTTTGTCCAAGTATTTTTCAATTTTAGTTGGATTACATCAAGGATCAGCCTTAAGCCCATATCTTTTACTTTAGTCATGGATGTTTTTACTAGAGATTTGCAAGAGTATATTCCCTATTGTATGCTTTTTGCTGACGATATTATTCTTGTTGATAAGACTAAAGAGGGAGTTAAAGGTAAACTTGAATTATGGAGGTCAACCTTAGAGTCTAAAGGTTTTTGTTTGAGTAGATCTAAAACCGAATACATGGAGTGCAAATTTAGTAGTAAAAGATCTAGTGGGGTTTGGGACTTTAAGCGATCAAGTCATTAATAAGAGTACACATTTTAGATATATTAGGTCTATTGTTCAGAGTGAAAGTGAAATAGAAGGGGATATTATTAGTAGAATTCAAGTTGGATGGATAGAGGAATGCATCGGGCTTGTTTTGTGATAGAAAAGTATCACTCAAACTTAAGGGAAAATTCTATAAGATGGTGGTTAGACCTGCAATGCTTTATGGCGCAAAATATTGGCCATTAAAAGAGAAGCATAATATTAAGTTAACTGTTGCAGAGATGAGGATGCTCAGGTGGATGAGTGGTTTTACTATTAGAACCAGGATACGAAATGAGCACATACATGAAAAGATTGGAGTAGCTCCATTGGCAGATAAAATTAGAGAGAGTAGCCTTAGATGGTATGGTCACATAAAACGGCAGCCTTCTGATGACCCGGTTAGGAGAGTAAATGTATTAGATTTAACCTTTATTAAGAAAGGTAGAGGTAAACCTAAAAAGACTTGGTTAGAAAATATTAGAAATGACTTTTCTTTATTAGATCCAAATGAGAATATGACTCTTAACCAGACACAATGGAGAAAAAAAACAACATTTAGCCAACCCCACATAGTGGGATAAAGGCTTGATGTTGTTGTTGTAGTTGTTATGGTAGAAAGACCTAAAAGATAAACAATTAATTAATAGATTAAACTATTGGCTATTATATATAATTTTTGAAAAATGAATACAGTCGGTTATTTTGATAAATATGATTTATAGTTTCTTTCATTGATGATTGTATAAATTAAAGGAGATTAACAGATAAATAGATAATTCTTCCAAAATTAGATACTGGGGTGTTCCACCATTGCACGCATCGATGCCTGACTCTCAACAGCATTGGCATATCCCCTTTTGATGCATGACATAATATCAACGTCTGACTCTCAACATACTAATATAATCATTTTAAGCACAAATCTTAGCTAAATTACTTATTATTTTTTAATTATTATTAATATTCTGCTTACTAAATTTCTATACATTATTTTTAAGACATAAAAATTATAATACTATGTCTAACACGTGTCAATATTCTATATTTTCTATAATTGGTGTATCTTGTGTCAATTTCTATACATCATAGACAATGACTATTGTTGAAGAATACTCATGAAGACTGATATAGACAAAGGGGGGGTCAACACTAGTCCAAAATAAATCAAATTTTGGCTTCCCTTGAGTCTAGTAGTTCATCATAATTGATCTAAACTTTTAGTTCATTTATGAGCTGGACTTTAGTTCATTTATTGAACTAAGGGTTAGCTCATTATGAGCTAACATTTTAGTTCATTTATTATCTTTTAATTAATGTCTTTTATGCTTTTTATGTATTGTTTTAATGTTTGTCTCTTAGAATTCCAAACCGGCCTTTGGAATTCCAAGATTTATTTTTCCATGGTGGCTCCTTGAATTCCACCATGGCTTTATTTGTTTGCCTCTTGGGATCTCACAGTTGGGCTCCTTCTTCCGTGACTGTCCCTCGTTTCCCGTGGCCGTGGCTCTCGGTCCGTGCGGTTCCCCTCGTCTCCCGTGGATGTCTCCTTGGTTCCTGGTTTGGGTGTTAAACCGTGAGCTTAGGGGGGAGATTCCCATGCTTTTAATGCCTAGTTTTATGTGTTAGAATTTATGTATGTGTCCTTTTGTATTCCCCTTTCATACCTATAAATATGATGGGTTATGTAATGTTTGAAAAAGTTAAGTAAATATGATTTGATTTTTGGAAAAAAATCTGTTAACCTGCGGGTTGCTTGGAAATCCTGCGGGCTCTTTCCACCCTTCTTTCTCATCCCCACCGGAAATCCTGCGGGCTCTTTCCAACCTTTCTTCTCGGGCTTCTAATCTCTTT